>NC_052349.1:11905204-12215045 GCF_009727055.1 Benincasa hispida
CAAGGCCCCTAAGTGCGCTCCTTGAAGCTGACCGAGAATATAATTTTGATGATGCGTGCACCAAAGCATTCAACACATTGAAAGATGCGCTCATCACCGCACCTATTTTGATTGCGCCAGACTGGACGCAACTGTTTGCGTTAATGTGTGACACTAGAGGATATGCCGTGGGCACAGTATTAAGTCAGCATAAGGACAAGGTATTGCATCCTATTTATTATGCGAGTAAAACATTGAATGATGAGCAAGAGAACTTACAACCACAGAGAAGGAAATGCTTGCAGTGGTATTTGCACTGGAGAAATTCCGACAATACTTAATCGGAACAAACGTTGTGGTATATACGGATCACTCTGCGATCAAGTATTTGAAGACAAAGAAGGATGCAAAACCAAGGCTTATATGGTGGGTGTTTTTACTGTAAGAGTTTGACCTAGAGATCAAAAATCCAGAAAGGCACCAAGAACCAAGTCGCGGATCATTTGTCAAGATCGGAGAATTGCGAGGTTCAAGGGAAAGAAAAAGATATTGAAGAACGATTCCCCAATGAGTTGTTTTTGTCAGTAGGCATTAATGTTCCCTGGTATGCGAACATTGTAAATTTAATCGTTTGCGGTCAAATACCAGACGACAGCAGAAGAAGAAGCTAAGACATGATGTTAAATTTTATTTCTGGGACGACTCATTCCTGTATCAACTTGGTCCTGATCACATATTACGTCGATGCGTTCCTGAGCAAAAAGTAAAGCACATTCTGGAGATGTGTCATGAGTCCCCTTACGGAGGACATTTTAGGGGGCAGTGGACCGCAGCAAAAGTCCTACAGTGTGGCTATTTCTGGCCAACGTTGTTCAAAGATGCCCATGCCTACGTTGTGCAATGCGACAAATGTCAGAGAATGAGGAATATGTCGAAAAGGAATGAGATGCCATTGACGTCAATTTTGTTGGCTTTTTGGCCCTTAATATCAAATTAAATCATTTTAATTAATTAATTAATCAATATTTTGATGATAACAAACTCAATTTTTAATTACTAAAAATCTTAGTGTTTTAATATATCCATAGCGTAGAGCTCGGAACAACAATTCCAACACCTCTTGAATCACTCAAATCGGAGCTCAAACGAAGACAATATGACCGAAACAAGTCTATAGAGAAAATACTGTGGTAGATGACGTGGCATATCCGACCATTTGCATGTAGACATGTGGCAACATATTGGTTGAATGGTGGATCATTAAGAGATTAACATATGATGGATTTTTTATTTTTGGATTGATTTAAAATAAATAAAAAAATTAAAATTTAAAGGAAATTTAAAAAGAAAATAAATTTAATATTATTTTAATGTTTGTGTCTAACTGATAGTTTTTTACACATGGTATGTTTTTTATTTTTGGATTGACTTTAAAGAGAATGAATTTAAAAAGAAAATGAATTAAAAGGAAAATAAATTTAATATTATTTTATGTTTGTGTCTAACAATTAGTTTTTGACACATGGTATGTTTTTTTTATTTTTTGGATTAATTTTAAAAAGAAAAGGAATTTAATATTATATTTTGTTTGTATCTAACGACTAGTTTAGTTAAAATCTCCACCATTGATTTTTTTCTTTTCCAAAATACATGGTCCAAATTAGTTTGGTTTCTAAAAATTTTTCCATATCTATATAAACCATCCTCCTCTCCCAAATTTAAACTAACAAATTTTTACATTTCATAATTCTCCAAAACTCAAAAGTTCCATTGTTGCTCTCTTAAGCTCCCAATTTTTTTTTTATCTTATTCTTGAGAGAGTGTTTATTGTATTGTGAGGATAAATTTGGTGGAGTGCTTAAACTTGTAAAATCCACTCTAGTGAAGAGTTGTATTGTGTTTTCAAAAAATTCCAACATTTGTAACGGTTTGTTCCTAATCGTGGAAAGGATAGGGTTTGCTCTTGAACCCGTAAAAGGAGCGGTGGTGTAATGGAGGACTCTAATCCGTGGAAAGAGTCAGAAAGATTTTGTTCAAATTCCAAGAGGCGCTTGGGGAGTGGAGTAGGTCGAGTTTGACCGAACCACTATAAAAATTACGGTGTCTTCTTCTCTAACTCTTTCCTTTTTATTTTTACAATTAATTTAAGCAATTTATTGTATGTTTTAGTTTGTTCTTATTATTTGCTAAAATTTGATAAGAGTTAAATTGTCACATTTTTGTCATCTTATTTGTTGCATAAATTGAAAATTTCTTATTATTTATAAAAAAGTGTATTAATTAGTTTAATTGGGTTAATTTAGAAAAAAAGTTTAATTAAACCCTATTCACCCCCCTCCCCCCTCTAGGGTTTGCCATATCGATCACAAAAAAAATTGGTATCAGAGCGGGTTGCTCTTCTTGAAATATTTATTTCTTGATAAACATAGTTGTTTTTGAGCTATGACAACTTTAGGTTTTATCACTTTTACAGATAGTCAATCTTTTACAAAGCCTCCTTTCTTTAATGGTACTAATTATAGTTATTGGAAAATAGAATGATATTTTTCTTGCTTTCTATTGATTATGATTTATGAGATATTTTTGAGGAAGGTTTTAAAAATTCCAACAAAAGATGTTGATGGTGTTAGCACTATAAAATCTAAGGAAGAATAGTCAATAAATGAAAAGAAAACATGCTCTTTAAATGCCAAAGCTATTAATTGCTTATTTTGTGCTTTGAATGAAGTTGAGTATAATAGAGTGTCTTTTGCAAAACCGCTAAAGAAATATGGGATAAATTAGAAATTACTTATGAAGGAAATAGTCAAGTAAAAGAAACAAAGATTGACATGTTAGTTCATCAATATGAAATGTTTAAAATTGATGAGAATGAAGCTATTTCCGATATGTTTAGTAGATTTACTAACATTGTCAATACTTTAGAAGGATTTGGGAAAAAGTACTTAAATCTTGAGAATAAAGAAGCTATTGTGGTCTTTGCCTAAACAATGGGACCTAAAGTCACCGCCATTCAAGAGGCAAAGGATCTCAAATCTCTCTCCATTGATGAACTCATGGGCTCGTTGACGCATGAGATAAAGATCAAGAAAAATATGGAGGATGAGAAGAAAAAAGAAAGAAAAGAGTATAGCTTTAAAAGACCATCTCTTTAGAAGTTGACTCCCAAGATGAAGATGACCTTGATGAAGAGATGTGCATGCTTGCTGTCATGATTACTGATATACATCTTTGCAATTATCATCTGTCTGCGCTCGCTTGGTCATTGTTACTGCCCAACTGAAGTTAGGATGATTCTGCAACCTGGATTGTAAGTGTTGCTGTAAGGGTTGTTTTGCATAGCAAAAACTGATTGTGGGATCGATGGGCACATTTCTACTGCATGACCCCTCCGCATTGTGCACAACTGATTGCTGCCACTTGCACCAGCGCATTGGGTTGTGCTGCACCCTGAGAGAGGGTACCTTGATTGATTTCCATCGTCTGGAGGAGAGAGGTCACTGCGGCCATTTGTGCGGCCAAGGTTGTCATTGTATCTGCTGGTACAATGGCATTTTCAGTTCTTCTTCTCTCAGGGCCTCTTCCCCTATACTCGTCATCCACCTAATCATCCGTGTTTCGCGAAATGCGATCCAGGATGACCTTAGCTTCAATGAAGGTCTTGTCCATAAATCCTCCCGCTGCGGAGGCATCAGCAACAGCTTGCGTTGAATCGGTTCAAGCCATTATAAAAGGTCTCCATCAGAATGCAATCGGAAATCCGATATGCGGACAATTCTTCACCAATCTTCTAAAAACACACCCAGGACGTGCTTAGAGTCTCGTTTTCCATCTGCTCGAAATTCAACACATCCCTCCGTCTCCTTGCATTGACGGCTGGAGGGAAGAATTTCTTCATGAACCGCTCCACCAACTGATCCCATGTAGTGATTTCGTTTGGCTCCAACGAATAAGCCCACCTCTTTACCTCATCCCTCATTGTGTACGGGAAAAGGTACAGTCTAATTCCCTCAGGAGTAACGCCAGGAATGGAGAAAGTGGTTCACATCTCCACGAAGCTGGCCAGATGGGTGTGTGGGTCTTCACCTTGCATCCCTCCAAATTTCCTCTCGTTTTGGATTATCTAGAGCATGACCGACTTAATTTCGAAACGTGCATTATCCTCAACCATTGGTCTTGAAATTCTGGGCGAGAAGTAGTAAAGATTTAGCGCCGCATAGTTCCCCATAGGGATGTTGCGGTCTATAGCAAGAAAGACAAGATCTTGCGATGGCTAATTCGCCCCTTGATTCCCTTCGGGCCTCTCATTATTAGCCATATTTGCTCTTCTTCGCCTAATTCGGTTCTTGCGTGCCCTTGCGCGAAAAGTACGCTCGATCTCTGGGTCAGCTTCAAATTCTAGATCAGTTCCAGTACTCATAAACCGATAGTCTGCTCTTTGTGATAAATAGATAGTACAGCAGAGATCTATCCTGCAAAATACCACAAAAGTATTCAACACTAAACCATTCCCAATCCCCGGCAACGGCGCCATAAACTTGATGACTAAAATTTTATAATTTTCTTTATTATGCATGCACTGTGATGATAGATGATACAAGCTCATGTCACCATAAACTTGTAATATTAAATTTGTTATCTCTATCTTTATCTTATGCGCTAATGAATGAAAATGATTATGCTCTATGCACTCAAGTGCTTTACAATAAAGATATTCTGCGATACTACGTTCTAAGTGTATGCGTTGATGATAATATGCTTCGTAATATGCAATGATGTAGTGCATGTCACAAGTTTCCTTGCACTAGAACCAAGTATAATTCCAACATAAGTTTCTCAAAATGACCTGAGGTTGAACACGGGGATTGTTGTTGTTTAGATGCGATACTAATGTGGTAAATGCGACTGGTTGTCATAAAGAATAAAGAATTTGGTTTTGACATAAATGTAAATTGCGTTGAAAGTAAAACGTGTTGTAAATAAATGTCTAAACTACTATGATACAGGGTGAAGACTGGCTGTGAAGTTGTACAAAAGAATCTAATGAATGTGATGGCAAGTCTTGTGAATGAAGCAAAAAGAGAACGAGTAGAGAGAAAGAACATCGCAAGTTCGCCAATCGCGTTAAGGTCGCAACTAAGGTTTCGCTTTCCCTTGGCTTACACCTTTCAGTGATTGGCCGCGTTCCCATATGTCTATGGTGAAACAAAGATAAACGTAATAAACTCAAAAACTTGATGCTTGGTTTTATGAAGTGAAAATGTGGATGATATGCGTTGATGAGATTGCATTGTGCACTCAAGTTTCCCCAGCGGAATCCAAGTGTAAATTCCTCTGAGTTTCCTCGTAAGTCCAAGATCGACCACAGGGACTTGTAAAAACAGATTGCGTTGGTAAGTTTTATGAAGACTTTGTGGTAACCGGTTAAATAAATAAAGTGTTGGGTTTGTTGTTTGCGTTGATGAGAAAGAAATAAATAAAGGTGGCATATTTGAGAAAAGGCAGTTGTGTGATGGATGCAATGAGTATGCGATGAATGGGTTGAGAAGATCTTTAGCTAGCGTTACTCGGGAATGCATCAGACTATTCGATCATGTTACAACCATGCACAGCAAGTCATTTTTCAATGTAAATGCGATGCTCCTAAGTCTAGAACGCATGTGTTGAATACAAAAGTGTCCATAGAGCTTATCCCTAAGCCTCTACTCTTGTCCTATGCGATGATGCAAAATGCCTAAAAGCAAGGTGACCGCATACAATCATATTATATCTCTAGGATGCATGTGATGCATTGATAACAAATAGTGTTCATTCCTAAGCGCCTATCTCTTGTTTATGTGTTCTATTCTGACTCTTCCGAGTCTAGATTCTAATCTGACCTTCCCAAGTCTAGGTTCTGTCCTTAGACTACCCTCCCAAGTATCTCTAATGGATGAATGAAGCATACATAAACAAGATAATTGCAAAGAATGAAGATTCCCTAGTTGTGCTAGCTAAATGCTTCTCAACCCATTCAACTGATTTAGCTACGCATGTGTGAATAACAGAGAGTGAACAAATATAGAGAAGGAAATTCCATTTTTATAAATGAGTTGAGTGCAAAATGACAATGAAAGTTAGAGGTAGAGATCCTGGTAGCAATTCCATGATGACTGAGGCTTTTTACACTGAAATCTCTATTCTGTTCTAAAGATGTTCTTGCTTCCACAGGCATCGGCCCTCTCTCTATCTTTGAAGCTTCCGGCGCTCTCCCAAGCTTACCGAAACGATCTATCAGCACAACTTCCTCCCTCGCATCCGCCTTGAAATGAAAGAAAACTAAAAAGTGTGTGAACTAAAGTATGGAATCTCTAACTGCTGAACTCGTGAACCCCTTTTCTGAAAAATGCCCTTGGTATTTATAAAGCATCCATGGTGAAAGGCGGCTTCTCTCTCCTGGTTGTATAGATGGGACAGCTTTAATTCCTGATTGATGCGCAGAATAATTGTCACCGATAAAGCTGAATGTACTTTGTGACCGTTATCGACTGCCAACTTAATTTGGATTCGACTATCATCAGCTTTCTACCCCATCACGCTTAGTTGGCCTTTCACCCAGATACGCCCACCATGTTGCGCTGACCAAGTTGCGGCGATCCTTCTCTGGCAAATGTTTGCGAGCACGATCAACGCAAAGACTTGCGGTGAAGTTACGCTCGACCAATGATTTTCTATGATCGCATATCCTGCATTGCATTAACGCATATTCTGCACAAAAATACAAAAATCAAAAGTTCTAATGCGCTGGATGCATGCGACCACAATATTACAAAATTGATGCTTAATGGACGCAAGTTAACATATTTCATCAACGCAATCCAACATTGTCTAAGAACTTAGCACTATGATAATGTGCATTTCTGCCCATTATCACACCCCTAAATTTAAACAATACTTGTCCTCAAGCATAAGCTGAAGATTCCTTTAGTAAGTCGACCGCAATGTTCTTTTCCTAGATTTCTCAAGAATACTCCGTTCAAATCCTATATACCAGAATTTTCTTAAGTCTTCTTCAAGTCTCTTCTTAAAATATTTCTAAGACCTAGTGACTGCAAGTTTACCTTTCAAAATGACTTTACTAAATTCTGGAACATCGCATGATTTATTTTGAAAAAAAAAAATTCTACCAGGGTGTCAAATGATTTAATCCTTGCATAAAAATTTTCTTCATTGATTTTTTTCTGACCTTGCACTGATCCAAGTTCCTTGCCTTCGTTTTGGCTTGCCCCCACGAATGTCATGCAAACATCCAAATATGAGCAATGCACTCTTTCTCAAACTAAATTCATGCCTATTTGGCAGTGGAGTTGCGGTCATTTATTTATGTGTTGATCCTGGTGACTTACTTTCGTTTTGGCTTATCCCCACATGTGTCATGCGGACATCCAACTACGAGTAAGTGCCTTTCACAACTTAACTCTTATCAACATGGGTTTCCCATTGCATTATTAGTGGAGTTGTTATTCTCAAATTTTTTTTTTTTTTTTGAAAATAGCAAGGTCGAAAATAAATACCTCACCCCCAAATTTCAAATGCAGCAATGTCCTCATTGCCAAAAGATTAAAATAAGTCATGTGATGGTCATAGAATGCGTTGTAAAGAGAGTTTGAAAGAAAGCTAGCAAACCCCTAACTTCTAGAAATATTTTGTGAGGTGACTATCTTAAGATTACGTTGACTCTAGTATATATGATAGACATAGAAGCATATTTTTCATCATTGAAATCATACTCGGCAAAGAGACCCGTGGTAACCTACTAAATATATCTATGTCAAATGATTGCGGTGATCAAAGAGGATGTGGTGAGAAAACTTTGAAAACTAAAATGTAATGGAATGGCGCAAAATTTGAAATAAAGATAAGGAAGAGTACACCCCTAAATTTTGCACCGTTGCTCGCATTCTATATTTGACGCATCCATCCTTGCGGCGATCTTTCTTCTGTGGATTGCGGTGATGGAGTGAGATAATTTGCTTCTTCATGTATCATCTCCAAAGCTTATGCCTTAATCATTGTAAACAGACAAAGAAAGGGTCAAATGATTTAAAATAAAACAATTTTTTTTTAGAGAAGTAAAATTAAGTAAGATTCAAATAGCTAAATACCAGTAAAAGTGATGAAGGAATAAGAGTTCAAGAATCATGTAGGGGGTAGTCCGGGTTTTTCAACTTTGCAGAGGCTGTTTCTGGCTGGAAATCACCTCTGCAATATGCCTTAACCCACTGTCCATTAACCTTAAATGTCCAGCTACCATCCTCAATGATCAGCTCCACCGCACCATGTGTGTAACACCTCGTACATTTTTTTAGTAATTATGTAATTTCAGTAAATTTATTATTTGGAATTTCAGTAATTGTTATTAGTTGGAGGGAATTTTTGGAATTTTGGACTTCAAGTGTAAGTGCGGGAATTTAATTGTTGGCCTGAATTCATTCATTTTGAAATTCAATTTTAAAATTAATGGCAGGAATTAATTTTCTTATAAAATGGAAAGGAATTTAATAATATAAAACAGAAAGGAATTAAATGTAATTAAATTTATTTCCTTTTTTGTTTTTATTATTATTATTATTATTACAAAAAAAAAAAAAAAACCCTTTCCTTCTTCTTCTCCACGCATGACCCCCCCTCCCCCCGTGAGAAATCTCGTCGCCGTCCTCTTCGAGCCCGAACCGGAGGAGCCGCCACTCTTCAGTTCGCGTCGCCCAGCCTCGTTCACGTTCGCAGTCGCGCATCGCCCAGCCCTTGAATCGCACGCCACTCGTCCGTCCAACCTTGCAGACCCTCACGTCGCTCTATCCGTCTAGTTCCATCGTTGACCGTTCGCCACGTCGCCAGTCCAGCCGTTGCTCGCTTCAAAAATCTACTAATGTCCATCAGTTTTCGCCAGTCAACCACTGCCATGTGGGTTTTCGCCGAAATCTGGAATTTGGTGAGATCTATTTTGTGGTTGGGTTTCTTGAAGGATTTTTGGATGCCTACTAAGTTGGAATAAAGATTAAATTAGTCACATTATTTTGATTTTAGATTTGAGCTTGGAAAATTACAGAAGTGGGTGTCCAGGGAATTTGAGATTGTTCAGCAAGAGTTTTGGTAAGAGTTATGGTCTTTGTTGTTGGTTTGTGGGAACACTTTGATTACTGAATTAAATGTTGACTTAACCCTTGTATCTTTAAGGTTCCAAGTTGTCATCCATTTGGACTTAAAATCTGTAGGAGGAGATTTTTGGAGTCGAAACCTTGGGAGTGGTTGTTGATCAAGTTTCTTTGGGTAAGCTTTCGGGTATTTTGGATTTGAATCTAAGGTTTCGCAATTATTGTTGGACTGAAATTTAATGGTTGTATTCGTATGTTAGGGTCGTTACTTCAAACCGCTGTCATCGTTGGTTGTCTGATTGTATCTATGGAATTTCAATTAAGGTAAGTAATCTTACTACTGGAACTACCCACAGGCCAGGCATTAGATGTATGCTAGCATGTTAAATGAAGGTTATGACAGAATGACAGCATGAAAGATTGATAGTATAACATGAATAAAGTATGTTCTTTTACGAGATCCGAATTATTTATTTATGCACATAGACACTTGAATGCTAGTATGAGATTGTATGTGCTTCCATGGTTGTATTTGATATGATGATGTTGAGGTATACATGTATGTTGTAGAACCATGATGTTGAGGTATATGTATGTTGTAGAGCCATGATGTTGAGGTTTATATGTATGCCATATATTCGTACAGTGATGATTATGATGTTGAGACTGTGCAAATGTCCTTACTGATTAGTTAGATGCCCATTAGAGTTTGTGTTTCCTTCGAGATTCACCAGTTTGTGTTTCCTTCGGGATTCACTAGTTTGTATCTCCTTCGGGATTCACCAGTTTGTGTCTCCTTTGGGATTCACCAGTTCGTGTCTCCTTCAGGATTCACCAGTTTTTGTTTCCTTCGGAATTCACCAGTTTGTGTCTCTTTCGGGATTCACCAGTTTGTGTCTCCTTTGGGATTCACCAGAGGTAGTGGGCATACTTAACTACAGTAGGATATGACTCAGTCTTCTTCTTATTTCATGTGCATATGTGTACCATGAGGACTAAAGCAGTTTATATATTTCACCAGAGGTGGGTATCTAGACGACTTAGATGCCCAGCCTGACCCTAGTAGTGGGGTTACTTACTAAGTATTTTATACTCATTTTTTCTCATGTTGTTGTTTCATGTAAGGGTAGATATGCACTGGCGATGGACAAGCAAAATTCGTGATCGAGCCACTGGGACTAGTTTTTACGCTTCCGCATCATGAAATTTAGAGTTCTTTTCATGTTTCCCTTAACTTTTAGTTTTGATGTTTAAAACTTACTTTAAGAATCGTTTTTCAGACTCATTTACTATCCTTTATGATTTATGGGTACCCAACTATTGTTTTAGTATTTGAATTTAATGAAAGTCTTTTGAACTTACCTTATTTAATTAGCATTTATTTCGCCATAACCGAGTGTCGTTTTGAGTTCAGTAATGGCCTAACTTAAGTCCTAGGGGGTCGGGTCGGGTCGTTACAATGTGAAAATATTTCTTTAATGATGAAGGGTCCAGATCAGCGTGATTTTAATTTTCCTGGGAAAAGCCGCAGTCTTGAGTTGAAGAGTAAGACCTTTTGCCCGACTTGGAGCTTTCTAGCGCATATGCATTTGTCATGCCAGCGCTTGGTGCGCTCTTTATAAATCTTCACATTCTCATATGCGTTGATCCTTCATTCTTCTAGCTCGACCAGCTGCATTTTTCGCGCTTCTTCTACTTTCTTTAAAACAAAATTCAGCTTCTTGACTGCCCACAGTGCCTTATACTCCAGCTCCAAAGGCAAATGACATGTCTTGCCAAATACCAACACATAGAGGGACATACCTATGGGTGTTTTAAATGCGGTCCAGTATGCCCACAACGCATCGTCAAGCTTCGTTGCCCAATCTTTCCATGAAGGCTTTACTATCTTCTCAAGTATTAACTTAATTCATGATTGGACACTTCAGCCTGACCATTCGTTTACGGATGGTATGTGGTGACCACTTTGTGGAAGATATTGTACTTGCGCAGCAACTCTTTAAATTATGATTGACAAAGTGGGGTCCTTCATCACTTATGATGGCGAGGAATGCCAAAACGAGTGAAAATATTTTTCTTTAGGAATTGGGAGACTACCGCCGCATCACTTGCGGCACATGCTATTGCCTCTACCCACTTGGAGACATAATCGACGGCCAATAAAATGTAGTGCTTACCATTCGAAGGAGGGAATGGTCCCATGAAATCAATCCCCCATACGTCGAATAATTCTAGCTCCAAGATAGTGTTCATTGGCATTGCGTTTTTCCATGAAATGTTACCTGTGCATTGGCACCGATCACATTTCATTGATAGTCAGTTGCATACTTGAATAATGTAGGCCAAAAGAATCCACTTTGCAGAACTTTGGCTGCAGTACACTGCCCTCCGAAGTGCCCACCGATGGTGAGTCGTGGCATTGTGACAATATACATTGTTGAGCAGCATTTGGTACATATAATCGAATAATCTGATCTGTACCTCTTTTATACAGATTTGGCTCATACCAATAATAGTGTCTGCATTCATTCTTGAGCTTCTTCTATTGATGATAGGTGTAATCTTCAAGGAATTGTTCACAAACCAAATAATTGACAATGTCTGCATACCAGGGAAATTCTTCTATGTGGAATAGCTGCTCATCTGGGAATACGACACTCACCTCAGACTCGTTGCGGTTAACCTCAGGATTTTCCAATCTAGACAAGTGATCTGCAACTTGATTCTCTGTCCCCTTCCGGTCAATTATTTCGATATCAAATTCTTGAAGGAGAATAACCCATCTAATCAACCTTGGCTTTGCATCCTTCTTTGTCATTAAAATGATTTTCGAGTGATCAATGTGGATGAATACCTTGGTTCCCAACAGATATGCCCAAAATTTCTCCAACGCAAAAATCACGACCAGGAGTTCTTTCTCTGTGGTGGTATAATTTGTTTGAGCAGGGTTTAAAGTTTTACTTGCATATGCGATGGGATGCAAAATTGTTTTTCTTTTTTGCACTAACACTGCTCCCATCGCATACCCGCTTGCATCGCACATGATTTCAAATGGCAGTGTCCAATCTGGTGCAATCAATACGAGTGTGTTAATCAGCGCATCTTTTAAAACTCTGAATACGTTGAGGCAGTTGTTGTCAAACTCAAATTTTCTGTCCGCCTCTAACAACGCACTCAGTGGTCGTGCTATCTTAGAAAAGTCTTTGACGAATCATCTATAAAATTCAGTGTGCCCCAAGAAGCTTCACACAACCTTTACACTGGTTGGAGGTGGAAGTTTTTCAATTGCTTCAATCTTTGCTTTTTCCACCTCCAACCCATCCCGAGAGACCTTATGTCCCAACACTATGCCTTCCTTCACCATGAAATGAATTTTTTCCCAATTGAGCACCAAATTCGTCTCTTCACATCTCTTCATAATTTTCTCTAAGTTGGCTAGGCAGACTTCATAAGTGTTCCCATAAACGGAGAAGTCATCCATAAATATTTCAACAAAGTCCTCGAGATAGTCTGAAAAGATAGCCATCATGCACCTTTGGAACGTGCTTGGCGCATTACATAGGCCAAACGGCATGCGGCGAAAAGCAAATGTCCCATATGGGCAGTGAATGTGGTCTTGTCCTGATCTTTAAAAGCTATCATGATTTAATTGTATCCGGCATAACCATCCAGGAAGCAATAGAAGTCATTCCCTGCTAGTCGGTCTAGCATTAGATCGATGAATGGCAAAGGGAAATGATCTTCCTTTGTGGCCACATTCAACTTACGGTAGTCCATGCATATGCACCATCCAGTGATGGTCCTTTGTAGTATTAATTCGTTGTTCTCATTCGGGACTACCATCATTTCGCCCTTCTTCGGCACACATTGCACGGGGCCTGACCCACGTGTATTTTCTATGGATACGATAATGCCCGCATCCAGCCATTTGATAATCTCCTTCTTAAGAACCTTTCTTCAATTCGGCAGGGTTGAGTCTGTATTATGTTCAATTGTTGCTTTGTGGTCATCTTCAAGACGAATGCAGTGCATGCAGTACACAGGGCTAATTCCTCTGATGTCAGCGAGCGTCCAGCCAATTGCTCGCACAGCTTCCTGAGAATGCTCATCAACGCATTCTCCCGATCTTCGTTGAGCACAGAGGAGATGATAACTGGCAGCTTTTCATTCTGCCTCAAAAATGGGTACTTCAAATGGGTTGGTAGGGTTTTTAATTCAAGTGTTGCTGGCTCCATTAGGGAACGTTGCGTTGTTTTTCTTTCTTCTTTTTTGGTTGGCTCTACTTCTTGCTCTGCAATCATTTCTTCTTCCTTTTTTTTTTGTTACGATCGCATTGCAGGCAGCAACGGATGCGCTAGCATCCTCTTCCTCATACTTTTCTTCTTCAATCAAATTCAAGTCATCATCATAATCTTACAGGTCTTCTTCATCCAGAAACTTCATGGCACGAATTATATTAAACTTGATCTTCTATCCGTTGATACTCAGAGTGATTTCCCCTTTATGCACATCAATTTGAGCACGACCCATTGATAGAAAAGGTCGCCCCATAATGATGGGCACATCTTTGTCGACCTCATAGTCTAGAATGATGAAGTCGGCTGGCAGGATAAATTTTTCAATTGTTATAAGCACATTTTTCACCTTTCCTTCTGGATGAACTAAAGATCTGTCAGCCAGCTGGAGAGTCACTGATGTGGGCCCAAGTTGCCCCACATTTAGCTGTCTAAAGATTGACAGAGACATCAAATTTATGTTGGCCCCCAAGTCATACAAGGCTTGCCCAATGTAGAGTCCTCCCATGGAGCATGGTATAGTGAAGCTCCCAGGGTCGCTCATCTTTGGTGGGATTATGGGTTTTGAACTTTCCAACTCCCCTCTTCTTAGTTACCATATCCTTCAGAAACTTGGCATTTCACTGAAATGAATGTTAACATGTAATTGTTTTAACATAGATAAGAAACGCTGGTACTGTACCTCTTCGTTCTTCTTCCTTAGTCTCTGTGGGAAAGGTGGTAACTTAACTTTCACGGTTCTCGTTTCAGTTGGCTTTGAAGTCGATGAAACCTCCGGTTCTACTGCTTCATTCTCTTCTTCTTCTTCTTGCGTTACCACAATTTCAGGTTCAGCCCCAATGGAAGTTGTTCTACTAAGCTCCTTCTTTTCTCCTTCCACAGTTTTCCCATTGCGCAATGTCACAACCTGACATTGCTCTTTACCTGATCCCCCCGGGTTGCGTGGAAGTTCAGTTGAACTTGGCAGAGCCCCTTGCGGTCTACTCTTCAACTCATTGCCCATCTATAATTCAAGATTGCAGATGGACATAGCTTGACTTTGAAGCACGGCCTCGTTTTTCTCTATGTATTGCTTCAATAGGCTCTCCAGAGAAGAGGATTGTGGCAGTTGTTGTGAGCTACTTGCTTGGTTGCTCGGTTGACCGTTGTTGCGTGGGAAGAATCCTAGTGGCCCTTCTTCTAGCGCCACAGGTTTAAATTTTATTGTTGATTCTTCCAAGCAAAATTGGGGTCGTTTCTCCACCCAGGGTTGTAGGTGTTTGAAAAGGGATTATTTTTCACAAATTATATAGATTGTGGATTTTTCGGACAATCTTCCATCGCATGCCCATCACCGCACGTCACACACCTTGCAGTGTTTTGACTGATTGCATTGATTTTCCCAATTTGTGGTGTTGGGCTGCTGATTGCAATTCCTTGGAAATTCATCATTGCGATCATCTGGTTTTGTAATGAAGCAATAGCACCGGTTTTTGTGTCAGTGTCTTTAAGTCTCAATCTTTGGTCACTCTCTCTCCAATCTTCATGGTTCTTCGAGATGCGATCCAGGATATTCTTCGCCTCATCATATGTTTTGTCAAGTAGACCACCAGCAGCTGTTGCATTGGCAGCGGTCTGCGAAGCGGGATTTAAACCATGATAGAAAATCTCCATTTGAAGGTTGTCTGGTAACCCATTATGTGGACAGTCTCGGATCAACCTTTTAAACCTCGCCCAAGCATCGCTGAGCGATTCGTTCACATCTTGTTCAAAATTTGTGATAAGTTTCCTTCGTCTTGTGTTCTCGGTAGGTTGAAAATACTTCTTCATAAACTTCTCCACTACCTGTTCCCAAGAAGTGATCTCTCCCAGTTCGAGAGAATATGCCCATTTCCTAGCCTAATCACAGAGAGAAAATGGGAACAACGTTAGTCGAACTTCTTCAGCAGAGATGTTTGGGAACACAAAAGTATTGCAGATTTCAATAAAACTTTAGAGGTGGGCATGCAGGTCCTCGCCACTCCTTCCTCCGAATTGACCTGCAAACTAGATCATCTGTAGCATCACCGGTTTCATTTTGAATCTACTTCCGTTGAGGGCAGGCCTTAAGATCCCTGGAGAGAAATCATAGAGGTTTGGCGATGCATAGTCCCTAATGGGCCTATTGCGATCGTTTGCCAACAGAATTGGATTCGCCATGACATTTTATCATTTGGTGCTCCATTTCCAGGTTGTTCCACCATCTCTTCTTTGTCTGATTGTGATTGCTGTTGACAGTCTCTCAGTCTTCTTCTAAACGTTCTCTCAATCTCTGAGTCGTAATTTGCCAGAGATTGAGAGTCTACAAAGAAATCACAAAAATTACCGTAGCAAACTATCTTGTCGAAGTCCCCGGCAACGGTGCCAAAATCTTGATGCTTGGTTTTATGAAGTGGAAATATGGATGATATGCGTTGATGGGATTGCGTTGTGCACTCAAGTTTCCTCAGCAGAATCCAAGTGTAAATTCCTCTGAGTTTCTTGGTAAGTCCAGGATCGAACACAGGGACTTGTGAAAACAGATTGCATTGGTAAGTTTTATGAAGACTTTACGGTAACCGGTTAAATAAATAAAGTGTTCGGTTTGTTGTTTGCGTTGATGAGAAAGAAATAAATAAAGGCAGCAGATTTGAGAAAAGGCAGTTGTGTGATAGATGCAATGAGTATGCGATGAACGGGTTGAGAAGATCTTTAGCTAGCATTACTCGAGAATGCGTCAGACTATGCGATCATATTACAACCATGCACAGCAAGTCATTTTCCAATGTAAATGTGATGCTCCTAAGTCTAGGATGCATGTGTTGAATGCAAAACTATCCATAGAGCTTATCCCTAAGTCTCTACTTTTGTCCTATGCGATGATGCAAAATGCATGAAAGCAAGGTGACCGCATACAATCATATCCTATCTCTAGGATGCATGCGATGCATTGATAACAAATAGTGCTCATTCCTAAGCGCCTATCTCTTGTTTATGCATTCTATTCTCGCTCTTCCGAGTCTAGATTCAAACCTGACCTTCCTATGTCTAGATCCTATCCTCAGACTACCCTCCTGAGTATATCTAATGGACGAATGAAGCATATAAAAACAAGATAATCGCAAAGAATGAAGGATTCCCTAGTTGTGCTAGCTAAATGCTTCTCAACCCATTCAATTGATTTAGCTCCTCATGTGTGAATAATAGAGAGTGAACAAATATAGAGAAGAAAATTCCATTTTTATAAATGAGTTAAGTACAAAATAATAATGGAAGTTAGAGGTAGAGATCCTGGTAGCAATTCCTTGCTGACCGAGGCTTTTTACACTGAAATCTCTATTCTGTTCTAAAGATGTTACTACTTCCGCAGGCATCGGCCCTCTCTCTATCCTTGAAGCTTTCGGTGCTCTCCCAAGCTTACAGGAAATATCTGCCGGCACAACTTCCACCCTTGCGTCCGCTTTGAAATGAAAGAAAACTAAAAAGTGTGCGAACTGAAGTATGGAATCTCTAACTGCTGAACTCGTGAACCCCTTTTCGGAAGAATGCCCTTGGTATTTATAGAGCATCCATGGTGATAGGCGGCCTTTCTCTCCTGGTTGTATAGATGGGACAGCTTTAATTCCTGACTGATGCGCCGAATAATTGTCACCGATAAAGCTGAATGTACTTTGTGACCGTTATCGGCTGACAACTTAATTTGGATTCGACTGTCATCAGCTTTCTATCCCATCATGCTTAATTGGCCTTTATCACGCTTAATCTTATCTCTCTCACTAAGAATTTCCATCTTGTAGAATTCCTCTTTTCCAATTTGCATACGTTTAAACTCCAAAAGACTTTTGTTTCTTCAAATCTCTCTAACTTGGATCTCTTTAACATAATAAGGCTCTAGGTTTAGTCTAGGTATACTAAAATAATCCTTCAACCTAAACAAATAACACCTTGCTTTAATCCCTTTAAGTCCAAGGTCATGTCCAACTATTTTAGCTTCCTTTAATGACATCTACCTAGCTAGATATTCCAAAAGAATTCTTTATATCATTACACATACTTTACCTAGTTCATCAAGTCGTAGTATTACCCAAATGATTATGACTTATGAATCCTTTCTAAAATTCTTCTCGAAATGTTGGGTTTTTAATACCTTAAAACCTTCAATAAATTTATAGACTCTTTTTATTTTCCTCCTTATTCATAAAATAACTTTTAACCTCATACATGAGTATGTGGCCTGTGAAGAAATTTATTTGTATTAACACCAATTGCACTACTCAACAAAAAGAAAAAAACATAACACTAATCCCCAATGTATTCTTATATAGACAATTTTAATCCTTGGCTTGAACATTTAAAAACCTTTCCTAAATTGTCATAACTCTACATAGTTGAATCAACTTTTAAAATCTCTGAACTGAGGTATATATATTTGCTCGTTTCTAACATAATTTCCATGAGATAAACTAGTGCCAAGTGACCTCATAATTTACTCTATTTTATTTTTCTCCTTTTGTGGTTTCGTACTTGATAATCCTCTTATAATAATTTCCAACGAGTCACTAACCTAGCATTAAAACATAACTGGTGCATTTAAGCTAAACAAATATTTTAATGCACAACTATCATAAAACTTGTAATTGATAAGACGTACCTGGCGATGACGAGGAATCTGTTCATAGGCCATAGGACAATCTGGACTTACATAGTAAGTCAATCTACAGAACCCAAAAAATGGGCTCTGATACCAACTGTAACGACCCGACCCCCTAGGACTTAAGTTAGGCTATTACTAAAATACATGCATGCATGAAACTTAAAACGACACTCTTTTATGGTGAAATAAATGCTAAATAAATAAAGTCAAATAAAATATTTTCATTAAAAGTAAATAAAAGTCAAACAAAAGGGTACCCAGAAATCATAATTAGAAATTTAATAAGTCTAGAAAACTGTACAAGTTTGGAAACGAATACTAATCAGTAAGTTTCAAACATGAAGACTGAAAGTGGAAAAACATTAAAGAAATCTAAACATCCTAAGCGGAAGCATAAAAATGGTCCTAGTGGTTCAATCACAGATTCCGCTTGTCACTCGCCAGTGCGTCCCTACTCTTACCTGAAACATAAACATGAGAAAGGGTGAGTATTCAAATACTCAGTAAGTAACCCCACTACTGGGGTCAGGCTAGGCATCTATGTCCTTTAGATGCCTACCTCTAGTGGAACATATAAACTTCTCTAGTCCTCATGAGACTCATACATGCATGAAAAACTTGTTTCTATCCTATTGTAGTTAAGTATGTCCACTACCTCTGGTAAGTCCCGTAGGACCCACAACCTCTAGTGAATCCCAAAGGAAATACAATCTCTTACATTAACATGATTATGCATACGCCTCTTTCGTATACATATAACCCACTTAATGTGTACCTATTTCGTACACATGGTTACGTATACACCTTTTTCATTCACATGGTTACGTATACACCTCTTTCGTATACACATAACCCACTAAATATGTACCTCTTTCGTACACTTGGTTGAGTATACACCTTTTTCGTATACACCTAACCTACTAAGTATGTACCTCTTTCGTACATCTAGTTATGTATACACCTCTTTCGTATACACATAACCCACTGAGTATGTACCTCTTTTATACACCCTAGCACCCTCTAGGTATGTATCACTTTCATACACACCAGCCCTAGTACATCTCTTTCATGTACTAGCGCCTTTGGACGTGCATCACTTCCATGTAATCACATAGTCTGGAAAGGAAAAGACATTGCATCTAACTTCATATTACATATAACATTCACCTAATCATGAATCTCTAAAATCTCCTGATCAAGGTTAGGCTAGTTAACCTCAACATACGTAATTAATCTAGTATTAATGGATCCACTCTAGTACATCACTTTCATGCACTAACTCATGTAACAATCAAACATTTGAAATTTCATAATACATCATATAACTTACACACTTTCATAATAAGTCACATCAATAAGCACATCCACAAAATTCTCCAACTTTCATCGAACTTTAAGACATTTCCATAGTAGTGTCGCTTAACTCATAATTTAGGTTCATGTCCAATCGTCTTTTTAATATACTTCATAAAATTATAAATCATGCTCATACATTAATGTGCTTCAGTCATATTATCACATGCTCATATATCTTTTCTAAACAATCTAGTAAATCTCAGAACAGTCAAAAGTATCCTTGTAACTAGTCTTACAATCCTCAACGTCAACAACATACCATCTCATGCTAGCATTCAAGTGTCTATGTGCATAAATAAATAATTTAGATCTCGTACCATAACATACTTTGATCATATTATACTATCAGCCCATCATGCTGTCATTCTGCCATATCATTCATTTATCATGCTAGCATACATCTAATGCCTGGCCCGTGGGCAGTTCCAGTAGTAAGATTACTTACCTCTAATCGCAAACTCTAGAAACTAGAAGCTCATCTTCCTTGCCCAATGGAACAATTAAAGTTGCTAAAGTCGCAAGCGTTGTGGTCGTTGAAGTTGTATGCTGCAGCGTCAGGGACATTGGTTGGAGATCGTGGGCATTGTCGTTGTTCATTGGAAGGAGAAAACGAACAGATGGGAGGTGGGGTTTGACTTTTTATTAAAAAAAAAACAATAATAATAATAAATAAATAAATATAATTACATTTAATTCCTTTCCATTTTATACTATTAAATTCCATTACATTTAATTCCTTTCCGTTTTACTATTAAATTCCTTTGTGTTTCAAAAGAAAATTAATTCTTGCCATTAATTTTCAAATTCAATAATTTCACGCCAACAATTGAATTCCTGCACTTACACTTGAAGACCAAAATTCCAAAAATGCCCTCCAACTAATAACAATTATTGAAATTTCAAATAATAACGTTACTGAAATTACATCATTACTAAAAAATATGCGAGGTATTACACTTAGACATTTTATTTCTCCATCGCAATGAGGTTAGTGGTTGGATTCACGAAATTTTATAATTTCCGTATTTCTCAGCCAATTCTCATACTATCAACATAACTTTCCCTTCTTTTTGTCGCATTATCTAAATAAAACAGCATAAATAACTTGTATTTCTACAAGTTATCATGGAGCATCCTGGAAACAGAGCACCAAACGAAAACAATGTCATGGCGAATCCAATCCTACTGGAAAACGATCGTAATAGGCCCATTCGAAACTATGCATCGCCAAACCTCTACGATTTCTCTCTAGGAACCATGAGGCCTGCCCTTGATGGATCCCGATTCAAAATGAAACTGGTGATGCTGCAGATGATCATCACTGCTGGACAATTTGGAGGACGGTGTGGTGAGGACCCGCACGCTTACCTCCAGAGCTTCATAGAAATCTGCAATACTTTTGTGTTCCCGAATATCTCTACCGAAGAAGTTCGACTAACTCTGTTTCCATTTTCTTTGTGTGATCAGGCAAGAAAATGGGCTTATTCTCTCAAATCGGGAGATATTACTTCCTGGAACAAGTCGTCAAGAAGTTTATGAAGAAATATTTTCCATCTACTAAGAATGCTAGAAGAAGGAAATTAATAACCAATTTTGAACAAGACATGGACGAATCACTTAGCGATGCCTGGGCAAAGTTTAAGAGGCTGGTAAGGTACTGTCCACACAATGGATTACCATACTGCTTACAAATGGAGATCTTTTATCATGGTTTAAATCCTGCTTCGCAAACCATTGCCAATGCGGCAGCCGCTGGTGGTCTACTAGACAAAACGTATGATGAGGCTAAGAACATTCTAGATCGCATCTCTAAAAATCACGAAGACTGAAGAGAGCGATCAGAGACTGAGAATAAAAGATAATGATGCAAACAATGGTGTTATCACATCACTTCAAAGTCAGATGAATGCGATGATGAACCTAATTCAAGGAATCGCAATCAACAGCCCAACACCGCAGAGTGGGCAAGTAAATGCAATTAACCAGACTGCCGCAAAGTGTGCGAATTGCGGTGACTGACACACAATGGAAGAATACCCGTAGAACCCAGTCTATTTATTTTGTGAAAAATAATCCATTCTCTAACACCTACAACCCTGGATGGAGAAACCACCCCAACTTTGCGTGGAAAAATCAGCAAAAAAAAATTCCAATCAGTGGCGCAAAAAGAAGGGCCACCCGAATTTTTCCTACGAAACAACGGTCAGACGAGTAGTCAAGCCAGTAGTACGCAACCATCGCAATCTTCCTCCTTGGAAAGTTTGTTGAAGTAGTATAGTGAGAAGAACGAAACTGTGCTTCAAAACCAAGCGACGTCCATCCGCAATCTGGAATTACATATGGGCCAGATTGCGAGCGAACTCAAGAACACATCGCAAAAGGCCCTGCCGAGTTCAACAGAACTCCCACGCAACCTAGGGGGATCAGGTAAAGAGCAATTTCAAGTCATGACATTGCAAAGTGGAAAAACTGTGGTAGGGGAGAAGAAGGAGCCTAGTCAGGCTGCTTCTATTGCGTTGGAACCTGAGATTGCAGTGACTCGAGAAGAAGAAAGAGAAAAAGAAGTGATAGAGCCAAAAGTTGCATCCACCTCAGAGCCAACAGAAAAAGGGACCATAAGAGTACAGTTGCCACCTTTTCCCCCAGAGACTCGGAAAGAAAAAGAATGATGAGATACAGTACCAACGCTTCATGGCTATGTTAAAGCATATTAATATTCCGTTCACTAAAGCGATTGAGGAGATGCCCACATACGCGAAGTTTCTGAAGGATATGGTAACCAAGAAGAGAGGCACTGGTAAGTTTTCCACGGTGGCTTTGACGCAGAGCTCGAAATCAATAATCCCACTGAAGATAAGCGATCCTGGGAGCTTTACTATACCTTTCTCCATTGAAGGATTGTACATCAGGCAAGCATTGTGTGACCTTGGAGCCAGCATCAACTTGATGCCTCTGTCGATCTTTAAGCAGCTGAATGTGGGGCAACTTACGCCCATGACCGTGACTCTCCAACTAGCAGATAGATCTCTAGTGCATCCAGAAGGGAAGGTGAAGGATGTGTTGGTTACCATTGACAAATTTATATTACCAGTAGACTTCATCATCTTAGATTACGAAGCCGATAAAGATGTGCCCATCATCTTGGGGCGACCCTTTTTATCAACAGATCGTGCCCAGGTTGATGTGCACAAATGAGAGATCACCTTGAACATGAATGGACAGACACTCAAGTTCAACATCATCCGTGCCATGAAGTTTCATGAAGAAGAAGACCTGAATGAATCTGATGACGATCAGAGTTTTAATGAAGAAGAAAAGCTTGACGATGAAAACGAAGATGAGGATTCAAGTGCATCCATTGTTTTATGTAATGCGATCATAAAAAAAACAAACAAGGAAAATGAGATGATCGTAACCCAAGAAGAAGAGCCAACAGTAAATGAAGAAAGAAAAACAACGTTGTCGTCCCTAAAAAAACCACCAATAATAGAGTTGAAAACCCTGCCTAATCACCTAAAGTATGCATTTTTGGCCCATAATGAAAAACTGCCAGTAATTATTTCCTCTGAACTTAATGAAGACAAGGAGAATGTGTTGCTGAGCATTCTGAGAAAATATGCGCGAGCGATTGGATGGACACTTGCAGACATTCGAGGAATTAGCCTCACATACTGTATGCATCAAATTTGTCTTGAAGAAAACCACAAGGGATCGATCGAACATCAGCGCAAACTCAACCTTGCGATGAAAGAGGTCGTTAAGAAGAAGATAATCAAGTGGTTAGATGCGGGCATCATTTATCCAATAGCATACAGCACGTGGGTCAGCCTCGTGCAGTGCGTGCCAAAAAAAGGTGGGATGACAATAGTCCCCAACCCAAATAATGAGCTGATATCGTAAAGAATCATCACTGGGTGGCGTATTTGCATGGACTACCGCAAGCTAAATGCGGCAACGAAGAAAGATCATTTCCCTTTACCTCTCATTGACCAAATGTTGGATCAACTAGCCGGAAATGACTTCTATTACTTTTCGGATGGTTATACCGGTTATAATCAGATTATGATTGCTCTCGAAGATCAAGAAAAGACCACATTCACCTGCCTGTATGGAACTTTTGCTTTTCGCCGCATGTCGTTCGGCCTCTGCGATGCGCTGAGCACATTCCAAAGGTGCATCATGGCCATCTTTTCAGAATATCTTGAGGACTCTATTGAAATATTCATGGATGACTTCTCTGTCTATGGGCACACATACAAACTCTGTCTTGCCAACCTGGAGAAGATATTGAAAGGATGCAAGGAGATGAATCTCGTACTTAACTGGGAAAATGCCATTTTATGGTGAAGGAGGGCATTGTGCTAGGGCACAAGGCATCTCGGGATGGGTTGGAGGTGGACAAGGCAAAAATAGAAGCAATTGAAAAGCTCCCACCCCCAACAAGTGTAAAGGCTGTAAGGAGTTTCTTGAGGCATGTCGGATTTTACAGATGTCTTGTCAATGATTTCTCAAAAATAGCACGACCTCTGAGTGCGTTGTTGGAAGCCAATAGGAAATTTGACTTTGATGATAATTTCCACAACGCATTCATGATTTTAAAGAACACACTGATGACTGCGCCCGTTTTGATCGCGCCAAATTGGACACTTCCCTTTGAAATAATGTGCGATGCGAATGGGTATCCGATGGGAGCAGTACTAGCACGGAAGAGAAAAACAATATTGCATCCCATCGCATATGCAAGTAAGACTTTAAACCATGCTCAGACTAACTACACCACCACAGAAAAAGAGCTGCTTGCGGTAATATTTGTATTAGAAAAATTCAAAGCATATCTGCTAGGAACAAAAGTACTCATCCATACAGACCACTCAGCGATAAAATATCTAATGAAAAAGAACGATGCGAAGCCAAGGCTGATTAGATGGGTTCTCCTCCTCCAAGAATTCGATATGGAAATAATTGATCGCAAGGGGATGGAGAACAAGGTTGCGGATCATTTATCGGATTGGAAAATCCTGAGGTTGACCGCAAGGAGTCAGAGGTGAGCGTAATGTTTCCAGATGAGCAGTTGTTTCAGATTGAAGAATTGCCATGGTATGCAGACATAGTCAACTATCTGGTTTGTGAGCAATTTCCTGAAGAGTATACCGACCACTAAAAGAAGAGGCTCAAACATGAATGCAAATATTATTATTGGGATGAGCCAAATCTGTATAAGAGGGGGTCAAACCAGATTATGTGACTATGTGTACCAGATGCTACTCATCAACGCATATTATCGCAATGTCATGATTCATCATATGGTGGACACTTTGGAGGGTAGCGCATCACAGAAAAAGTCTTACAAAGTGGGTACTATTGGCCAACAATATTTAAGGATGCCAGAGACTACGTGATGAAGAATGACCAATGCCAATGCAAGGGTAACATTTCATAGAGACATGCGATGCCCATGAACATCATTCTAGGACTGGAGTTGTTCGACATCGGGGCATTGATTTCATGGGACCATTCTCACCTTCGAATGGTCACAAGTATATTCTGTTAGCCGTCGAATATGTGTCCAAGTGGGTAGAAGTAATAGCATGCGCCGCAGTGATGCGGCAGTAGTCTTCAAATTCCTAAAGAAGAATATTTTCACACGTTTTGGTACTCCACAAGCCATAATAAGTGACGAAGGCTTCCACTTTGTCAATTACTCTGTCAAAAATATGCTGCTGAAATATAATATCATCCATAAAGTGGCCACCGCATACCATCCACAAATGAATGGTCAGGCTGAAGTGTCCAACCGAGAAATTAAGTTGATTTTAGAGAAGATGGTAAAGCCTTCGCGAAAAGATTGGGCAACAAAGTTGCACGATGCATTTTGGGCATACCGGACTGCCTATAAAACACTGATAGGCATGTCTCCGTATGCGTTGGTATTTGGTAAAGCATGTCATTTGCCATTGGAGCTGGAGCACAAAGCGCTGTGGGCGGTGAAGAAGCTTAACTTTGATTTAAAAGCAGCAAAGGAAGCAAGAAAGCTACAATTGGTCGAGCTAGATGAGTGGAGAACGCAAGCTTATAAAAATGCCAAAATATACAAAGAACGAGCAAAACGTTGGCATGACAGCCAGCTATGCAATAAAAATCTCCATGTCGGACAAAAGGTCTTACTCTTCAGATCACGGCTACGGCTCTTTCCTGGCAAGTTAAAATTGCGCTGGTCTAGAGCCTTTATTATTAAAGAAATATTCCAGCATGGTGCGGTGGAGCTGATTACTGAGGACTGGACCCGTTCATTTAAGGTTAATGGGAAATAAGTCAACGCATATTGCAGGGGTGATTTTCAGCGAGAAAAGACCTTTGTAGACCTGAGAAAACCCGGAATAAATGAAAATGTAATGGCCCTTGCGCTGGCATGCAACATCATTTGGGGTGCAAGTTTTCTAAAGTATCCTTTTGCTTACTTGTGATTCATGAACTCTTATGATTAAGACGCAACTACCTTATTTCGTCACCGCATTGCAAAGAAAGAAGATCGTCGTAAAGCAGGATGCGTCAACAAACGATGCGGACGACAATGCAAATTTGGGGGTTGTATTCTTCCTTGACTTTATTCCAAATTCTACACTATCGCATCGCATTTTAATTTTGAAAATTTTATAACCGCATCCTCTTTGGTTACCGCAATCATTTAACTTTGATAAATTTAGTAAGTCACCGCATGCTTTCTCTTCGCCAATTATGACTTCAATGATGAAACACATGCTTCTATTTTTTTCATGTATACTAGAGTCAACTTAATCTTAGAAAAGTCACCTCATGAAATATTTCTAAAAGTTAGTGGTTTGTTAGTTTTCTTTCCAAATGACCCTTTACCAAACTTCCTAAGAATATCGCATGACTTCTTTCAATATTTTGGCAATGAGGACATTGCCGCATTTTAAATTTGGGGGTGAGGTATTTATTTTTGACCTTGCTATTTTTAGCTCTTTAAAAAAAAAAGAGGAAAATTTTGAGAATAACAACTCCACTGTCAACGCAAAGGGGAAACCCATGTTGATAAGAGTTAAGTTGTGAATGGAACTTACCCGTAGTTGGATGTTCGCATGACACACGTGGGGGCAAGTCAAAACGAAAGTAAGTCGCCAGGATCAACGCATAAATAAATGACCGCAGCTCCGCTGCCAAGTAGGTATGAGTTTAGTTTGAGAAAGAGCGCCTTGCTCGTAGTTGGATGTCTGCATGACACACATGGGACAAGCCAAAATGAAGGCGAGGCACTTGGATCAGCGCAAGATCAGAAAAACAATAATAATGTCAAAAATATGCAAGGATAAAAATCAGTTGACACCCCAGTGAAAAAGTTTTTTTTTTTTTTTTGAAATAAATCATGCGATGTCATGGAATCCAGTAAAGTCCTTTTGAAGGTTAAACTTGCAGTCCCTAGGTCTTAGAAATATTTTAAGAAAAGACTTGAATAAGACCTAAGGAAATTTTGGTGTATAGGATTTGAATGAAGTATCCTTGAGAAATCTAGGAAAAGAGATTGCGGTAGACTTTCTAAAGAAAATCATTAGCTTACGCTTGAGGACAACCATTGTTTAAATTTTGGGGTGTGATAACGGGCAGAAATGTACGTTATTACAGTGCTAAGTTATTAAACAATGCAGGTTTGCATTGATAAAATATATATGATTGCGTCCAAAAAGCATTAAGTTTATAACTTTGCGATCGCATGCGTTCATCGCATAAACACAACTAACTTTTGTATTTTTGTGCAAAATATGCGTTGACGCAAAATGTGAAATGTGATCATAAGAAATCAACGGTCAAACGCAGCATTACCGCAAGGCTTTGTGGTGATTTGTACTCGTAAACATCTATTCAAGAAGGATTGTCGCATAGAGTCGGCGCATCTGGATGAAAAGCATAATTAATCATGATGGGATAGAAAGCTGATGACGGTCGAGTCCGAATTAAGTTGACAAGCTGCTAACGATCTACTGTAGCAAGTACACTCAGCTTTTCGGTGACAAATATTCGGTGCATCAGACAGAGAATTAAAGCCATCCCATCAGTGCAATCATAAAAGAGAAGACGCCTTTCACCCCAAAGCTCTATAAATACCGAAGGCAACCTTCAGAAAAAGAGTTCGAATAGTTAGAGAATTTTCCCTTAGATAGAATAGCCTTGTTCTTAGTTTTTCTTTTATTTTAAGGCGGAAGCGAGAGAAGCGAGATTGTGCCAAGAGATCGTTCCGGTGAACTTGGAAGAGTGCTGGAAGCATCGAGATCAGAGAGAGGGCCAGCTCCTGCAGAAGCAGGAATATCTTTTGAACAGAATAGAGTTGACAGTGTAAAAGCCTTGGGAAGCAAGAGATTGCTACCAGGCTCTGTATCCTTATCTTCTATTGTCATTTTGTACTTAACTCATCTATAGAAATGGAATTTACTTCTTTATATCTGTTCACCCTCTGTTTATTACACATAAGTAACTAAATCTATCGAATGGGTTGAGAAGCACTTAGCTAGCATAATTGGGGATCTTCACTCTATACGATTATCTTGTATTATGTATGCATCATTCATCCATTAGAGATACTCATCGGGTGGGGGGAGTAGTCTAAGGACAGAATCTAGGCTTGGAAAAGTCAGGTTAGAATCTAGGCTCGGGAGAGTTAAATTAGAACGCATAATCAAGAGATAAGAGCTTAGGAATAAGCATTGTTTGCTATTGATGCATCGCATGCATCCTGGAGATAGGATATGATTGTGTGCAGTCACCTTGTCTTTGTGTGCATCTTGCATCATCGCATAGGAAAAGAGTAGAGAGTTAGGAATAAGCTCTATGGACATTATTGCATTCAACACATGCGTCCTAGAACTAGGAGCACCGTATTTGCAATGAAAAATGATTTGTTGTCGCATGAGTGTAGCATAATCGCATAGTTTAACGCATTCTCGAGAAACGCTAGCTCTCAACCCATTCTTCCGCATACTCAGTGTATCTACCACATAATCAAACTTTTCTCAAATCCGCCGCATACATTTATTTTATACCGCAAACAACAACCCAAACAACTATTTGATTATTTGGTTACTGCAAAGTCATCTTAGAAATTATCACCGCATATTGTTTTCCCTAGTCCCTAATTCGACCCTGGACTTACCAGGAAACTCAATGGGGTTTATACTTGGATTCCGCTGAGAAAACTTGTTGCTCAACGCATTTCCATCACCGCATTTCATTCCATAATTTCATCACATAAAATAACGCATCAGCAACATAATATTTTGATGCGTCCACCCATTACGATGAACAATTCAACTGATAAGGAACTTGCGTGAATTCTGGACAAACGTACACACCATATTGGAAGACTAAGATGAGAACTGACATAGTTCTTGGTGAAATGGAAAGACCTCCCTGACGAAGAAATCAATTGGGAGCGCACAGAAGACCTGAAGAATGTTACTCCAGTGTACACTAAGTTCGAGCAGAGTCGGTTGACGGGGACGTTAACCAATTAATTGGGGGAGAATGTCACATTCATGCTTCTTCAGGGCCCGTTGCCTATGGCCGCATGCCCAATCCAACCCCTTTTTATCATGCTTTCATGTTATGTATTTCATTAGTTAAGTTAGTTTGCTTTCCTTGTACTTTTTGTTGTAAGTGACTGATTGCCCTTTTGCATATACAAAGGTGTCAGTTGGCTTTTTGTTCAGAATGCACTATATGGGGATAAGACTAACCATCACTTCCCTATACTCGGAGTGGTATACTATAAAGCCATTGTTGTTGATTATTACTTTCTAGCCTACTACAATCTTTCTCTTCTCTATTCATACATTCAAACGTTTGCGAAAACCTTTTCTCTAAACCCGTTTCTAAAACCATTTTCTCTAAAACGGGGTAAGGTTGCAAAAGGCACCCCGTGTGCCATCAGCGTCCCATATTCAAATTGGCTGACTTGTTTGTGAATGGAAACAAGTACCGCACAATCGCTAAGTGAAGCTTCTAAAAATGTGATTGTGACACAACGCGTCCTCACGCTTCCACTGGCGATTCGGTCCCTATACATATAACAATAAGACAATGCTGTATTTTTCTCCGAACCTCTTGAAATATGCACAAGGGTTTGCATTAAGTCCGTTGTATCCAAGGCTCATGATGAAGGAATTAAATCTCATGTACCAACATGTCAGCGCCTGTTTGAGACCATACAAAGATTTTGTTTAACATACAAACCAAGTTCTCTTTTCCTTTTACTAACCTTCTGGTTGAAGCATATAAATTTCTTCATCAAGATCTCCACGGAGAAATTGTAAAGCCCGAACCCTATTTACCCTACATTCCTACTTCAATATGTAAATTAATATGCTGAGTAAGTTTAAATATAAGTTAATGTTATATTTGAAGGATCCCAAATTGAAGGAAACCGTGAGCAGAAGATAGAACGTCCCAAATCTATTTTTCATTGAATGTAAATTTTACAGTAAAACAAGAACAAGATATGCATTTACATAAATTATAGCATGCTATAAAAATAGGTTTTAGAAACCTTACATTTGAAGACTTTTCTTCAAGAATCCCTCGAACAGCACACGAACGTCTTGAAGATTCTCTTCAAGAAAACTTCGATTAGGAGCACGAACACTGCCACAAAGGCTTCCTTGGTATTCTCACGTAGAGAACCCAGAAGTGGTGGGCTCTGGCTATTTTGGATTGAGGGAATTTTTGTGGAGAGAAAGATTTGAAATTGTTCATCAACAACTCAAACTCATACACACACACAAACACAATATATATATACATATACATATATATATACATATACATACATACATACATACATACATACATATATATATACATATATGTTATATTTCTATAGAATTAATATTTTGTCACATACAATATGACCTATAATTTCTTTTCTCTCTTTTATAGCATTTAATATAAACACATCTATATTAAATTTAACAATTATGAATCCAATTCATATTAATAATATTTGAATCATATTCAAATATTTATTTCCTCTCACTAAAGCTATAATGTATTAAATACATTTTAATAATTATATCACATATAATTAAAAATAACTTAATTATATCATATATAATTAAATCTCTCTACTAATTTTAACAATTCAAATTAATCCAAAAATCGATTCTAAATTAATCATATTGAGCTACCAAGGGGACCTCATGGACCTGTAGCTTGAAGCTCCAACGGTACATGAATAATTAATTAAACTTCTTAATTAAATTACTCACCATCCATTAACTGTCGGGAACTCCATTAAAGACCAACAGTTGCATTCTTCACACTACAAATATATTTCTATGTTCACTAGATATGACCAATCAACAGTACGATGATCCTTCATAAATTACTCGTAAGTACAGCTAGTCCAAAATTACCGTTTTGCCTCTATAGTTACATCTAACTCCTTAAGTACCACTAATCCCTCTAATGAACAATAGATCATAGTCTAACTATGAATAAACCCCTCTCAGGTCAGGAGAGGGTGTGGCGCCATATTGTTTAAGCCCCAGAATTAATCCTTAAGGGAGCAATTTATATACTTACCCCGACCATGAGGAAGGAGTGGATTCCTACTTGTGTAGTTGTGTTCCCAACTCCTCAATCAGACGAAACCCCAAAATGGTAGGCTTGTTGAATCGGTGATCTGGCCACTCTCACCCATAAAAATCAAAGGATCGCCATCATAAGGTGTTCACAACTCACTCAGGATTCAGGTCATGTTACCTATGGTCATCCTAGTGAAATGTAAGTCTCTATTATGAACAACGTTATATAATGAGACTAAACATTTCGTGGTTCAGTCTTATACAAACTCCTTTGTATAGAATATCCCCACTCACATGTCTATACATGAATGATCAGTATCAAATCATCTATAGCACTTTATAACAATTGTAACACCTACAAAGCGAGTCATACTCATAGTATCACCAAGATAAAATACCCAGCCTTATCCATCTACTACAGACCATTTAGGTTATCATGTAAACTTCACTTGTATGTCTCTACATACATGTTTAAGTTACAAGATAACCTTGGATGTTAGTTTATTGGTTTGTGGTTAATGTAACAAAAAAAGGAATAAAATATCATATATTTTATTAAATAAACAATGAGTTTGTTCAATACATTTACAAACTATAGGACCCTACAAGATTTAGGGCATCAACCCCAATAATATTTTAGGGAAAAGGTTGAAAAGTAAGAAGAGTAAAGGAAGGAATTCTAAGTGTTGATGTGAGTGGCCTCGGGTAGCTTTGAGGTTGGCCTTAGCAAATTAATTTGGCTAAGTATGAAACTAGGCGTGGATGCCATGATGCGTTGGTGTGAGGATTTGGTGGGAGATGACCTTGTCATTTGGAAGTTAGGCGAGCGCCTAGAGGAGCTAGTTTTATTGGCTAAGTCTAGAAGTCAAGTGTAGCCTTGCGATAAAGCTTGTGAAACATGGGCGCATGAAGCATGGGGTGTGCGATAGCCAAAGATTGTAAAGGTTATGTGAGGCTAAGTGTTGAGGGATTTCCATGCACTAGCAAGGAGCATGCGATGATCAAGGACTTGAGAGGTTAGTAAGTTAGTGGTTTGTATGCGGCAAGGATTGAGTTAGTGGTTATATGCGACAAGGCAAGGTCTTGGGCGATGAGCATGATGAGACGATGGCATGATGATAGGCGAGTGTGGAAATCAAATGGGAGCCATGCGTTGATCATGGCATGCGCCAACCAAGCTCATCTTTGAGGTTAGTAGGTGTTGAGGTGCATGGCGGGTTGTACATGTGTTTAGGTATGCACTGATGGCATTGGTGCAAGACATGTGAGGCATGCGATGCACGGTGAGGTATGCGTTGAGGCTACCATGCACCTAGTTAGTAGTGCGATGAGATTGAGTCTCATTGACAATGGCCTTACGTTGATGACCAAAGGAAGGCAATTAGCTTAATCACAGGTTAAGGTGGCCAGCTATCATGTTCAGAGGAGTTAATCCTACTTGAGGGATGAGGTGGCAGCTTAATAAGTAAGGTTAGCATGCAGATTGTAGTATAAAAAGGAAGATTGACTTCAAAAGCATGGTTTGAGTAATCTACTTGTGCTATTGCAGTGATTCCAAAGGCATCTAAGAGCTTGGTGAGTCTAATTGATGAAGTAGGGTTGTTGGAATGAAACTCCAAAGTAATCGAGCTGGAAACTGGAGAACTTGTAAGAAGAATGAGCTCTCGGGTGAATTTAGGCCAATGATAAACATTTGAAGTTCTAGCCAAACCACAAGGAAATCTGAGCTTAAATTTTGAACAAGTTTATAGAAGAAAAGTTTCTAAGAAAAGGCCTGTATAATAAGTTATTCGAATTATAAGTTGAATTTGGGAATTTTTGAACAAGTAGGCAGCTGCTTGAGATGAACAAGTAGATAGCTCAAGGTTGATGCACCGGTAGGGACAAGGCTGAGCATCACTATGCGTTGGGCTAAGAGGGTGTGAGGTGAAGACTTGGATGCATAGGGGGTAGCATGGGCATTCATGTGCTACTGAAGGGGCGCCTAGGACATGTGATGGTGAGGTGTGTTGGTTGCGTAACAAAGACTTGAATTTCAAGAAAATTACCAAGTGTTGAACACATAGCAAGGTATATGTTGGTATGAAAATATTTTATGGTAGGCTGAATGTAAGCTCAATTAGGGAAGTTAACCCCACCAGAAGACCATTGCTAGTAGATAAAGCAAGTTGTTATGTCTACAGGTTTGACACCAATAGGAGAAGCTTATCAACCCTGTGGGGATTGCCCAGAGCCGTGAGTGAAATGTATTCTAATGTTTTAATAAATACATGTTTTACTCGAAAGTTATTCTCATTCTAGCTTATTTCAAAGTAAGTTTTCCAAGAAAATCAAGTTTAGAAGAATTATTAATGCATGATAGTTCTTTTAAAAGGAAATTGTTAATGCATGATTAAAACATTGAGGTAATTAGTTACATAAAGCATGCGTCAGAAACTATGTTTGAATGATTATGATTATTTTAGCCATGATCATGATATTATATTTTCAAAAATACATGTTTCAATAAATAAGTTCAATGTTAATTAATTTAAGCTCGATACTGAAGGACTTGAGAAGGTATCTAAGCTGTAGTACCTAAGGTATGATGGTACTTAGCTATTACCATGAGCTCATAGGTAGATTCAACATTGGTTGTGTTACAATCACCCCACACCAATTAAGGTTTGACGTTGAGGGATTGAGCAAAAGGGTTCTTTGTCAACTAAGGATTAACTTAGTTGTGTTTTCAGATATGATATGATTAGAATTTTTATGTATGTGTTTGCTTGGCAAGTTTCAGAACTCAGCATTCAATGTTCTAGTTTTTAGATTGAAGCATGAGAACTATGTTTTTATGAAGTCATTCACTAGGCTAGTAGCTTACCCTGTTTTAAATGTTTTTCCTTTCTCAGGTAGCGCTTAACTCCCCATAATATAGCTCTACTGCTGCTCTGCCACTCAAAGACTCCAACTTGAAAAGACTAGGTGTTTGTTTTGTAAATGTATTGTACACATGTTTTGTTCATACAGGGACTAATTTAGCAAGTTGGGGCCTACAGGATCTTGTATGTACTTATGTCATGTATATGAATGGTTGCTATGAAACCTTGTTGATGTATGTCTGTTGATTTTTGGTTTCTCAGTAAATGTATGCATGTGTATCTAGGGTTTCTAGGATAGGTTAAGTAGGTTAGTACGCAGTAAGTGCCAACAAGAAGATTGGCAACTGCTGCTGTCACATCTTCTTTTCGGTTAAGAGGGTAATCTGGAAGAGGGTGTGATAGAAATGCAGTCTTAACATCTAACTACTCCAAGTGTAAGTCAAAGTAGCAAACATTGCTAGGACTATTCTAACAGTAGTAAGTCAAACTACTAAAGAAAAGATCTCATTGAAGTCAATACCTTCTTTTTTAGCATATCCTTTTATCACCAATCTTGCATGATTCTGCTCCACTTGGTCGTCATTGTTTCGTTTGATCTTATACACCCATTTGTTGTTGATGAGATTTCTCCCTTGTGGTAGTATTACAAGTTCCTAAGTTTTATTCTTATGAAGAGCTTCTATTTCTTCTTGCATTGCTGTCATCCACTGAGCAGCATCTGAACTAGGCATTGCCTCTTGGAAAGTTAATGGCTCTCCATACTCGGTTAGAAGATGATATGCAACATTACTTCTTGGAAAGTTAATGGCTCTCCAACCTGGTGACTTTGTTATCCGATCGGATCAGTGAATTTTCGGTACTTATGACTTAGTTGGTTCTTGAATCTCATGCAACGGTTTAGCTTCTGAAAAGTCCTCTATAGATTCTTTCTCCACACGTACTGTTGCAGTCTTTAAACTTTCATTTATAATACTATCATCTGCTATTTGTTTCTTATCTTCTATAAATATCACATCCCTATTGATGATAATTTTATGGGCAGTGGAATCCCAGGTGGTGCACCTTCACACCATCAACATACCCTGAGCTTTCATTTACAGTACTATCATCTGCCACTTATTTCTTATCTTCCATAAAGATCACATCCTATAGATGATAATTTTGTGGGCAGTGGGATCCCACTGACAATACACCTTCACACCATCAGGATACCCCAAGAATAAAAATCTCCTAGATTTTGGATCCAACTTTGTAGTTTCTTGGGAATTGTACATTACGTACACCGAAATTTTGAATATATGGAGGTTCGAATAATCAGTCGGCTTGTCAATTCACATCTACATTGGTGTATTCAACTTAATTGCAGTTGATGGAGCACGATTCCCTACATAACACCGGTATTCAATGTTTCTACCTAGAAAGTTTTCTCTAAACCTATAGCTCCCAACATTGTTCTCTTTAATAAGGTTTTGTTCATCCGCTCTGCCACTCCATTTTGCTGAGGAGTGTAAGTAGTAATGAACTGCCTTTTAATGCCTTTCTGATTGAAAAATTTTGCAAACTCGATGCTTGTATGTTCTCCTCCATTATCTGTTTGTAAACACTTAATCTTCTTACTAGATTGAAGTTCCACTTGCGCTTTGACTACTTTGAAGTTTGAACATACATCTACCTTCTTCTTGATGGGATACACCTAACACCTTATGGAGTAATCTTCTATAAAGGACACAAAGTACCTTGCTCCTTCTAGAGATGTAACTGGTTCTTGCCATATATCAGAATGAACCAATTCGAGAATCACTTTACTTCTAAAATTTGATTTGTTGAACTTTATTATGTGTTATTTACTTATAACACAATGCTCACAAAAGGGTATAAACACCTTAATGAGCCCTACGAGTAAATTATGCTTTGAAAGAACTTTTAATCCTTGTTTAGACATGTGTCCAAGTTTATGATGCCACATCATCGAGAGCTTTCAACTTGAACTATTTGAAGCAGCTGATGCTTTTCTTTCTTACAAGATTTCTCCCTCCAACATGTACAAGTTTGCATCCATCTTTCTTCACTTCATTAGTACAAGCACACTTTGAATGACCTTCATGATTCCTTTCTCAACCACAACTTTGCAATCAAGGTCATCAAGTTAACCTAATGAGAACAAGTTCTTTTTCAGGCCTTCTACATGTCACACTTGTTGAATCGTATGAATTGTATTATCATGGAACTTCAACTTGATAGTTCCAATACCGACAATCTTCAAGGCATGATCATTACAGCTTAACACATATCCTCTAAAGACAGGTTCATAATGATGGAACTCATTTTTTATGAGAGGTCATGTGATAAGTGGCTTTTGAGTCGAAGAACCATACATCAGCGATTCTTTTTCTGCCTTCCGTAGTTGTCAGTGCTTCACAAGATAAGACACCACCTTCATTTAAGGTGCTTGCTACATTTCTTTTAGGAATGGAATTTTTCTTGTTTAGACTCCAACAATCCTTCTCCAGATGTTCCTTCTTTCCATAATTGTAGCACTTCATGTTTTTCTTACTTCTTGATTTTGACCTTCCCCGATTTTGGCTCCCACTTGAGCCACGTTCCATTGATTTGCTTCTTGTCATTGCCAAGGCTTCTGCTTGTTCTGAACTTACCAATTTATCTTCTTTGTTCTTGCACTAATTTTCCTCTTCTAGGACAACAACCGCAATATCTTCAAAGCTTAGATAGTCGATGAGAACATTATTTGTCAAAGTAATGACAAGTTGATCATACAAATCATGAAGACTTTAAAGTAGAAGTTCAACACATTCATCTGGCTCTATTCTATAACCCAACAATGTGACTTGAGAAAATAGAATATTCAACGTGTTCATGTGCTTTGTCATTGATGTGGAATCTGATATCCAAGAGTATACAATTTCCTCTTAAGGAAAATCTTCTTGTAAAGTGATTTGGCCTCATATAATTTTTTGAGATGGTCCCAAATCTCCTTTGCAGTTTTCTTCTCCTTGGTGCTTGACAATACATTATTAGCTAATGCTAGATGAATGTTTGTCATAGCATTCCCATCCATCTCGTTCCATTATTATCATTTTTTATCCCCGTCGGTCTCTCATCGATAGCTGTAAGGCAATTATCTTTCTCAAGAAAACCTTCATCTTTAACTTCCACAATGAGAAATTAGTTCTATTAAACTTCTCAATCTCAAACTTTGTTGTCATTACTTCTATCACGAACTATAAATAAATCCTCGACCGTGCCTTTTAACTCAAGTGAAAAATATCTTACTTATTTTCTGATGTGGAGGATCCACCTATTAGTGACAACCACAGAGTATACTATAAGTAAATATTAACAACCAGAATTAAACCAAGTTTTTATACCACTTGTTACAAAATGGATTGTGACCGAATAGAGTAAGATCGCAACTAAAGTAGATTAAGAAGAATAATAATGATGAAGAAGAAGGGAGAGAATAACACACAGTAATTTTACATGCAAAACCCCTAAACAAATTAGTGTAAGAACCACGGGCAAGGATAGAAGAATTCCAACATAAAATAGGAGTTACAAATTTTCTTTCTTATAGAGGAACACCAAGCTCTCATCTAAGAAGAAACTCTCTCTATATTATCTCACTCACTTTTTGGAGACTTTAGAATAGTTTGGCAACCATGGGTCATCACCTATTTATAGCCCAAAGAAACTCAGCCATCAAGCAAATCCAATGGGTCTAAATTGTTCTTGATAGATGTGAAGGATCCAATAACTCCGATTATCCTAGAGAGATGTGAAAGATCTAATGGTCATGAATTGATCTTGGACAAAGTGTAAGATCCAATGGCCCTAAATTGTCTAAAAAATTTCTAGAATAATAAATAAGTTTCTTGAAAATTTTTCATAATTACCAAAACTCCTTACACCACAAACTCCACGACAAGACGGCTCTCCATCTACAGACTAAGGAACTCTATTACCCCAAATGCTTTCTTAATTGACCAGGAAAATAATAAGATAAAGATCAATGTCCTCAATATGAACATAGCAGCAACTATATATGATCTGTGTTGTCTTAAATATAGAATTCAATCTCTATTGTGAACTCTGTAAGATCTGTATGAGTTCAAGTTAACATTTGTAAAAAGTGTAATACGTGTGGATGACAATTTGAACCTCAAATTTTAGAAAAATAAGTACGTATCAATTATAGTAAGATTGTTGTATTTATCTAGGTTTAAGGTGAAATTTTATGAAATTGAGATTATAAATTGAGGAGGTTGAAAGTTTAGGGTGAGATAAAGAAAAAATACCAATTTATACCCCTAAATTTGAGTATTGTATCAAATTATCAATTTAAATCCTGAACTTTGGGGGTTATATCAATTTAAACCTCAAATTAATAATTGTATCAATTTAAACACTAAACTATTATAACTATATCAATTTAAATCTTAAACTTTCATAATTGTATCAAGTTAAACCCTCCATTATGTTTTATTTGGATACATTTATGAAAATTCAGTGTAGTGTTTAAATTGATACACCTAAGAAATATCAGAATTTAAATTGATACAATTATTGGTTTGAAGTTTAAATGGATACAACTCCAAAAGTTCATGGTTTAAATTGATATAAATTGATATAATTCTTAATTTATGGTTTAAATTTATACAACTTTTAAAATTTAGGGATACAAATGATATTTTTTTGTGGGATAAATATGGAATTTTTTTCTCCAAAAATATAAATCTGAATCGGAGATTCTGAATACACATACCTCGCCGCCGCAACCTGACTTATTTGTCTCTTTCTTGTGACATTTTTTTGCAATCCAAAGCTATTTCTTCAATCCTCCTCCTTCTCCGACATTCGTTGACTAGAAACCCCTAATTCAGCTGCCGATCAAAACCACCGTCCTCCGTCTCCATTCCGTTTCAACATCCATATTTAGGTCAAAATTAAAAATAAATTTTAAAAAAAAAAAAGAAACATTTTTAGAATTACGCCACATTATTTGACGATTCTACTGGGAAAATTTCACGAAATGACCCGAAACCCAAAAACTTTTCTACCAATGACCTCTTCTTAAAAAAATTTCTACCACTGACCTTTTCCTCATGCGAAATTTCAAAATTACCCCCAGTTTTTAAAAAGTCTTCAGACTGCACGGTGAACGCGTCTCTACGAATACTTTAAGCGATCGAATAGATGTTACTAAGCGATCGAATAGATGTTACTAAGCGATCGGAGAGATATTACTAAGCGATCGGATAGATATTACTAAGCGATCGGATAGATATTACTAAGTGATCGGAGAGATATTATTAAGCGATCAGATAGATATTACTAAGTGATCAGAGAGATATTACTAAGCGATCAATTACTAAATGTTACGCGATCGTTTAAATATTTATTATATGATCGTTTGGCTAACTGTTACGCTATCATTTAGTTTTTGTTATATGATTATTTAGGTTTGTTATGTGATCCTGTAGAGAATACTAAGCGATCGTTTAGCTATCCATTATACAATCGTTGAGATATTTATTATGCGATCGTATAGTTTTTGTTAAACAATCGTTTAGAGAATACTAAGCGTTCGTTTAGCTAACTGTTACGTGATCGTTTAGATATCCATTATGCAATCTTTGGCTAATACTAAGCAATTGTTTAGGTTTTGTTATGCGATCATTTAGATAATACTAAGCGATCGTTTAGCTAACTATTACGTGGTCGTTTAAATATCCATTACGCGATCATGTAGTAATTTATAAAGCGATCATTTGGCTAATACTAAGCGATCGTTTAGGTTTTGTTATGCAATCATTTAGATAATACTAAGCGATCGTTTAGCTAACTGTTACGCAATCGTTTAGTTTTCGTTTAATAAATTTGTGCTAAATTTGTAGAATATAATTGGTGTTGTACATTTGACTAAGCGATCGTTTAAATAAATTTGTGCTAAAATTACATATTGTATAGTATAATTGGTGTTGTGCAGAATATAATTGGTGCTAAAATTACATATTGTATAGTGTAAATTTGTACAGTATAATTGGTGCTAAAATTACATATTGTATAGTAATTAGTGTTGTATAGAAAAATCGAAGCGAAAGCTAAAATTACATATTGTTTAGTCTAGATGGGTCAGTGCCAGATGTTATCAATGTTTGTCTTTTCTTATTATGTCCTGTCTGACTACATCGTGTACACTTGTGTATTTTTTGTGGCTCCTCTCCAATTGAAGGTATCCTGACGGTTTGAGTCGACCTACACTTACTACCTTTTGCGGCGGTATAAATGGTTCAAAATCTCTAACCCATTCATGACTGTGTCCGACTAGGAAGATTGGTTTGTCATAAGCAGCAAGCAAACACTCAACTGTAAACCATTTAAAACATAACTGTTTGAACATTAATGTTTCTCACGTCTCCTATTGAAGCCTTCAAATGAGTCATGAACCAAGTCCATGATGCATCGTTCTCACCATTTACAATACTAAAGGCGATAGGATATATGTTGTTATTTCCATCAATGCATGTTGCTATTAACAATATATCTTTGTATTTCTCATGCAAATGGGTCCCATCAATAATGATTACTGGGGGATGCAGTTTAGAAAACCCCTGATACACGGACCAAGTGCCATGAAGACGTATTTAAAGTATTGTCCATCTTCTACTTCAACCTCAAATATGGTACCTGGATTTGTAAGCTTAAGTGCCTCACCGTATGCCCTAACAACAACATATGATCCTTCTGGCGACCCTCGTGCATACACCAATCCATACTCTCTAGGGTGGTAGGTTCGGCCAACTTCTTCATATTTGGACTTTATTAAGTGTCCAATAACCCAACTTTTTGCTTGTCGATGATTACCAGTTCTCATTTCAAGAGAACATGTATGTTCGCTGGGATATTTGATCACTCTGAAGGAATCACTTTCTTTCATTTTTTTGTCACGGACCCTCCACTTGCATTCCTCCACCGAACACCGGATAGTTAGCAAGCTCTTCGTTGACTTTTTTACGTGAGTCAAAGTTCTTTCTTATTGAAAACATCAATAATTTAATTGACAAGTCATATTTCGAAAAGAAAATTTGACCGACCTTTATATCCTCGTCATTCAGGGTATATCAACAAATGGTTCGATTGGAACAATTGAATGCATTAGCACCGAAGGCATCACAACCAGTGGAATGGGAGCAGGTGGGGTTGGAACATGGATGTAGGTGTTGAAGAAGTTTGTCCATATCCATGTTCAGTATTGAATATTGAAGTATATCTGGGTTCACTGTTCCGACTAAACCAAGTTTCACTTCGGTCATCCCTCAAGTTATTGTTGGGGTTGATGCCCTAAAGTCTCGTGTCCTGTAGTTTGTAAATAGTTTGTACGAACGTTTTTTATGTATAATATATGATATTTTACTTCACTTCTTGATTTTGCTCAATTAAATGTTTTATTTGCTTTACCACAAACCAATAAACCTAAAATCTATAGTTATCTATATGTAACTTAAGCACGTATGTGGTGACATACAAGTGGATCATGTCTTAAGTGATAACCAAGATGGTCTGTAGTATATGGATATAGGAGGGAAACCTTATCCTAGTAACGCTACGGATGCGGCCCGTTTTGTGGAATGGTCACAAATGTTGTGACTTGTCACAGATGGTCTGATCCTGATCATTCGTGTATAGGACATGCGATCGGGGGCGTCCTATACAAAGAGTCTGTATAAAACCTGACCACGAAGTGTTAACGTCTCGTTATTTAACACCATTCATGATAAAGACTTCACTTCACTAGGATAACCATAGGTAACATGACCTCAATCCTAAGTAAGTTGGGAACTTCTGCCATTGAAGGCGGTCCTTTGATTTGCATGGGTGCGAGTGGCCAGGTCACCGACTCAAACCTACCACTTTAGGGATTCGTCTGATTTGGGAGCTGGGAATTCAACTATACAAGATGGAATTCGTTCTTTCCCCGAAGCATGGGTAAGTAGATAAATAGCTCTCTTAAGGGCTTATTCCTGAGCTTGAACAATGTGGCGCCACATACCTTCTCTTGGCCCAAGAGGTATTCACACATAGTTGGACTATGTTGTATTATTCATTAAAAGAATCAGTGGTACTTAAAAATTGAGATGTAACTACAGGCGCAAAACGATAAATTGGCCCAGTTGTACTTACGAGCATCTATGAAGGGTCATCGTACTCATGATTGATTATATCCAATGGACACAGAAATATATTTGTGGTAAGAAGAGTTCAGTTGTCGGTCTTTAGTGGAATGTCTGGCAATTAATGAATGGTGGATCTTGTGGCTAAAGAGTTTAGTCAGCTATTCACGTACCGTTGGAGCTTCGAGCCATAGGTCCATAAGGCCCCTTGGTAGCTTGGACAAAGTCGAGAATCAGTTTTTGGGCAGCTTGAAATGTTCAAATTGACAAGAGAGAGTTCGATTATATATGATATAATTGAACTGGTTAATTATATATAATATAATTGACTAAATGTATGAGATACATTATTTTGAAGAAAATTAGATATAAATATGATTTATATCAAGTAGAGGAGAAATTAATATAGTAGATATATGATATCAAACTATAGGTTAAGAATATAATTTGATTATATTAATTAATTAATTAATTAGGCGGTTATGTGATAATTGGCCGAGAATTCTTCGGAATCGTGTGAAAGTAGGAAGATCGAATTTGGTTCTTGTAACTGAAGAATAAAATGAAAATTGTTTTTTCATTTTGTAAAAAAAAAAAAAAAAAAAAAAAGTTCAAAAATGCAGTCACAGTGGGAAAACTTCACGATCGCTTAGCGTTGAGAGCCTATACGATAGTGCCCATCGTCCTAAACGATCGCACACCCACGCACTAAACAATCACACGCAATTTCTAAACGATCACTTACCTCTTCTAAACAATAGCTTAGCGCACTAAGCAGACCTAAACGATCGTTTAACATTTGCTAGATGATCGCCTAGTAAAACCTACACGATCGTGTACCTTTTCCTAAACGACAAGCACCCGACTATACGATAATCATCTACCATCTCCCACTTGCTTGTTCGTACTACACGATTGTCCTTTCCTTCTCCCTCTACCAATTCCATGAAAGTCCACTCTTTGGATTCTCACTCTGAGAATACCGAGGCCTTCGAGTGGTGGTGTCGTCCTCGGTTGCTACTTGTTCGTGCGCTGCCGTTCGTGTAGACGAACGTGGTGCTATTAGTCGATTGTTTGTTGGGCGATAAAGAGTGTAGAGGAGTCACTTCCGCTGGACTAAGTTTGAGTGAAGATTGTCTTCAACTTGTACGTTTACTCAATCCTTTTGTATTTTAATTGTTTTAGCATGCCTATAATTAGTGTTACAATGCATATTTGTTTGTTAGAATGTGTATGTGGTAATTCGGTCACAATGAAATCGAAAATATCCGAACCGGCTTATGGATACTCTTGTTTAAGAGTTCCTTCAGTGACATGGCTCAATATGATCATCAATTGAAGACATAGTATGAATTGATTGGGTTGATCAGTTGGATTGCGATGTTGGTGTACTCCATGACTGTTAGCAAGTGTAACTGATACAAATAATGGCATCCGGGATGCTTCCCTGCCTTCTAAAAAGAAGCTAAGATCTTCATCGTCGACTATGTCAATTTGGGGAGCTGGGACCAACATATTGTAGCCACATTTGATGTGTATATCAAACATATCTAGATCGATATTCAATCGTTGGTACATCATACTCACTAATTCACTGACTATTATATCATTTCTGACTTTCAGGCCTTTCGTATGACTACCAACATAATTTCTTTCAGACTCATCCCAATCGCCACCAAATCATACAAAGATGCGAAGTAGCGTCATTGATCTACAATAGGATAAACAAATCATTGATAAGTGAACGATCGTTTATAACTACTATATGATCGTGTATAAATTACTACATGATCGTGTATAAATTACTACACGATCGTGTATAATTTACTACACGATCGTTTAGTAATATATGCTATGAGTATAATTATACACGATCGTTTAATAATATATGCAATGAGTATAATTTATTACATGTATAATTTACTACACGATCTTTTATAATTCATTACACAATCGTGTATAATTTACTAAACGATCGTGTTATAATTTATGAATGATCATGTAGTAATTTATAAATGATCGCATAGTAAACGATTCCTTAAAAATACTCATTGCATATATTATAAACGACTAAATGATCGTTTATAATTTACTACACGATCATTTAGTAAATTATAAACGATCGCATAGTTAACGATTCCTTAAGAATACTCATTCCATATATTACTAAACGATCGTTTATAATTTACTAAATGATCATGTATAAATTACTACACGATCGTTTATAATTTACTAAACGATCATTTATAATTTACTACATGATCATTTAGTAAATTATAAATGATCGTGTAGTAAATTATACATGATCGTGTAGTAATTTAGACACTTATTATGAAAGCGATCTGAGAGAAGAAATCGTACATTGAATGAAGGGCTGAAAAACTGTTGAAGGAAGAAGAAATGTGGACTGAATCCAATGATGAAAGCTACGAGAGAATCCGAAGATGTTGGGCTTAAACTCTGAGAGAAAGTTACGAGGAGAACAATGAGAGAATTTCGTGGGGAGTTCGACGATAGAAAGTGAATAATGAAAGAGACGTTCCATTCTCTCGAGAATATTAGTTGGGAATAAATGTTTTGGTGGAATGTTGGTGGTGTATTGAATGCACATTGAATGAAGGGCTGAAGAAATCGTAGAATGAAGAAGAAATGTGGCGGTCTGAAGGCTTTTTAAAAACTAGGATTAATTTTGATATTTCGCATAGGAAAAATGTCCATGGTAGAAAAGTTTTTAGAAATAAATTATTGGTAGAAAAGTTTTTGGGTTTTCGGTAAAATTTTCCATTTTACCCCTCCTGGTACATAACCCAGTTCAACCCACATGCACATACCGATCCGAAGGTAAATAAATAGCAACCATGAATGACTTCTTCGATTCGGACCCAACTCCACCGCCAGCGCTATCCATGGCGGCGACAACGACGGCGGTGGCGAAGTCGGATCCTCGCATCCGCCATGCCCAAGCAATCAAATCCCCGGCCACTGATCGTTCTGTTTACAACAGTCTCATCACTCTCTACTCCAAGTCAAATTTGCTCCATTACTCTGTTCGTCTCTTCGATCAAATCCCATTTCCCAGTGTCGTTTCTTGGACTGCTTTCATCTCTGCTCATTCCAACACATTCCTTTCTCTTCGCCATTTTGTTTCTATGCTCAGATACCCAGTTTTTCCCAATCAACGCACATTAGCTTCTCTTTTCAAGACCTGCGTTTCTCTCTCTTGTGTCTCTTTCGGCCTTTCTCTTCACTCCCTTGCCCACAAACTCTCACTCTGCAGCGAACCCTACTCTGGCTCTGCGCTTGTGAATTTCTACTCCAAATGTCGGTTGCTCGATGATGCTCGTAAGGTGTTCGATGAAATTTCTGACAGAGACGAGGTTTGCTATTCTGCCCTTGTCGTTGGTCTAGCGCAAAATGCGCAGTCCATTGCCGCATTGTCGATGTTTAGGGAGATGAAAGCTTCTGATGTTGCGTCCACGATGCAGAGTGTTTCGGGGGCTCTTCGTGCTACGGCTGATCTTGCTACGTTGGAACAATGCAGGGTTTTACATGCGCACGCTGTGGTTACTGGATTGGATACGGATGTGATTGTTCAAACTTCTCTGATTGATGGGTATGGGAAATCGGGGCTGATAATCGATGCACGACAGGTGTTTGATGAAAATTTGGGATGTATGAATGTTGTGGGGTGGAATGCAATGTTGGCAAGTTATGCACAGCAGGGAGATAAGAACTCCACGCTTTTGCTATTCAATTCAATGCAAGCTTTCGGGATGTCTCCTGATGAATACAGCTTCTTAGCCATTCTGACATCATTATGCAGTTCAAGTTTAGTTAGTGAGATTGAACTGTGGCTGAGAAGAATGAGAGTGGAGTATGGAGTGGAACCTACACTAGAGCATTTTACTTGTCTCATAGATGCAATGGGAAGAGTTGGGAAATTAAAAGAAGCTGAGAGGGTAGCCATGACAATGCCTTTCGTGCCAGATGCTGCGGTTTGGCGTGCATTGTTATCAAGCTCTGCAAGCCATGGTGCAGGCGATATGGCATGGACGATGGCGAAACGGTTACTGGAGATTAACCAGCGTGATGACTCGGCTTATGTGATTGTTGCCAATGCTCTATCTGCTACAGAGAGATGGGAGGAAGTGGCAGAAGTGAGGAAGCTGATGAAAGAAAGAAAAGTGAAGAAGAAAAGTGGGAGAAGTTGGATTGAAGTGAGAGGGGAAGTTCATGTGTTTCTAGCAGGGGACAGAAACCATGAAAGGAATGAGGAGATATATGGAAAGCTAAGAGAGCTGATGTGGGAGGTAGAGAAGCTTGGGTATGTTCCAATTTGGGATGAGATGCTTCAAGAAGTAGGGGAAAAGGAAAAGAAGGAAGCGCTTTGGTATCACAGTGAGAAATTGGCGCTGGCTTATGGGATGCTGACCGGAGTTGCACCACCTGGAAAAGCTCTGCGGATTGTAAAGAATCTAAGAATATGCAGAGATTGTCATCAAGTTTTCAAATACGCAAGTAGGGTGCTGAAGAGGGAGATTATAGTTAGAGATATAAACAGATACCATAGATTTTCAAATGGTAGTTGCACCTGTAAAGACATCTGGTAAAGATGTAGCCAAATAAATCCCCAAATATGAATTGGAAAGAGGATGTAATTTAATTTCATCATATTCATTATAAGAGAACGGAACCTCGAGAGCTGAGCGCCAAAAACCGGCTCGGTGAAGGAACTTGGCAATTCATTTTTTAACTGACATGGCGGGGGAACCGAGCAAGGTGGCTTGCTGCAACTCGAGCTCATTGAGCTGCCGTTTGGGATCCATCTGGATGATAAGCAGGACAACGAGGATGAGAAATGTGGTGCCAGCGATCCAGGCGGCCTTACCGGTGCTCCGCAACAGTTTATTGGTGACGAAGGCGATATTTGAAGCGACGCATTTGGATGGCGATAGATCGAGAATTCAGATATGGAACGTGATAACCTAGAAAGAACACCGGCGTCGCCATCGTCGTTGCTAGTGAGAGGCAATCGGTTCTTGCCATGGACCGCCATGAGAGACGCAAAGGAGAACTTTGCTTTCCGATCGAGCGCCAACAGTACTTCAATATTGCTTTCACGAAGAATGTGCGTTCCTCATTTTTCAAAATTGAGTGATCTTTTCGTTCTTCGACTTTTAGATCATTGTTTCTTCTTTTTTTTTTTCAAGAAAAGCAACTCAATACCATTTGGTTTTGTTTTTTCTTTTCCTCCCAGATAAATGTTAATGAAATGAAAATTTGGGCAATTCATTTGTAGGTGAGTTTGGGAAATTAGGTATCTCAGCTTTAATTCATTTGTACGTGAGTTCGGTAAATTAGGTATCTCAATAACAAATATGAGCATGATATATTTAAGTAGTAATGCAAGAAAAACTTATCGACTTCCATGTCACAAATAAAAGAATTAGTGTCAAAATATATACCTAAATCTAGAAGCATTCAAGTTTTTTTTTTCTTTTTTACTTGTTTTTACAAATTAAAAACAGTAAACATTCATAGCTAAATTAATTTGGACTTTTAGTAAACTTTTCTTCTGAGAATCGTTAGTACATTTATTCTAATCGCCTAATTTGAACTCTTAAATTGATACACTAATAAATAAAAATTCAAAATTTAAATTAATACAATTACTAGTAAGAATTTTAATTGATACACTTACAAAAGTTTTGAAGATATAAATTGATATTTGCCTTACAAATATTTCAATTTTCCAACTTTTTGACTAGTTTTACCCGGTGGACAACTAGCTTAAAGACAATTTCGGATGTCAGTGGCTGAACCAGGCCACAGGACTAAAACCATAATAAATATATAACTTTGTAACACCAATCAATTTCTACCAAAGCTGAATGTTGAACAATTAAAATTAATCAATAAGTACAAAACCTCTCTTAATATACTCCAAGCATGAAAATGGAAGCTTTAGAAGACGTTCTACTTCAAGGGATTTGGATATCAGTGTGTTCATTATTAAATCTCGACTAAGATACTCACAGTTCATCTGGAAACCTTTGCACACAACTAGAGATGTATTGCAAACCCATGGAACCGCCACTGTGAATCCCAAACCAAAATTCTTCTCATAGCTTCCATCTCCAACCAAAGCATCCTTGTACGCTCGGCCTATTTGAGATACATACTTTCCCATTGGCAATATATGTTCAAGAACGGATGGGACAGAGCCATCTAGATTCATGATATCGGAATCCGAGTGAAGATTCACCACCACAGTCCCATGTTTAGGATGAACCCGCCTGCTGAGAGCTTCAAGAAATGTGGAATTTGGATCCCATAGTTTGCGAGGGAATATGTCGTCTCCATCATAAGCATCGATGAAGATCATGTCATATAGATTGGTCGTGTTGCTGATGAAATCCTCTGCATCTAATTCGTAGAGGAAAAGTCTTTCATGGGTGCCTTTCCACATCATGTCGTCAATGAATTTAGGTTTGATACTCGCACGATCTCTCGATGCTTTCATAACTGAGAAAGCTGGAAAGCCCATGGCTTGAATTGAAGCTGAGATAACAAGAGGGTCGATTTCAACTATGTCAACAATGGCACCTGAGAAGGCACAAGAATTTGAGCTAGATTTGTAGTTAGTCCTTTAATTTTAACGTTACCAAGTCCATGAACTGAAAATCTAAAAGCAGTTAATGCTAAGAGCAACGTCTTATAATAATGGAAAAGAATGACAGTCATAACAAAAGGAAGCATATGCAGAGAGTGAAATGACCTCGCCGTCGTCTCATCAACATTGATCATAACAACTTTACAAAGATAGACTAGGATGAAACTCAGCCCAAGAATTTGAGCTAGCTTTGTAACTAGTCCTTTAATTCTAAAGATACCAATTCCATTAATAGAAAAACTACAAGTAGTAAATAATTGGAGCAACATGTTGTTGTTGTTGTTGTTTTTGAAAGAAATGCCTCGTAAAAATAATTTATCTCAAACTCCCAGCCGTTTCCATCTCAGCCCCAACCATTTGGGAAAGCCGATCAGGAAAATCACAGGTCCATACAACAGAAGAACAAAAATTAAAAGCATGAGTGGCCAAATTATGAGTAACCCTATTACATCTTCTTGAAAGAAAACTAAGGCCCACAATCCAAATACACATAATAAAAGCATGAGTTGCCAAATTATGAGCAACATGTTATAATAATGGAAAAGAATAACAGTCGTGATAGAAAACATATGCAGTGAAATGACATCATTATCGACATTGATTATAACAACTTCACGAAGGTATCTAGATAAGGATGAAACTCAGCCCAAATACACATTGAAGTTACTCTATTTTCTGTGATAGGCAGCATAATGTACTGAATAAAGAGCTTGATTTTCTAATAGATGAGAGATAATTTACTTGATAATCAGACCTCGCTACCATTCCTTTGACATCCTCTATCATCTTGCTACTCCCAAATGACAATGTGGAAATATTACTTCTTACAGTTCTACATTTCATTCGGCTAAATTCTTATCTTAATGTGAACTCGTAGATGCAGAAGAAAGAGAACTCTCACCTTGAATCTTACTTGCTAAAAATAGAGGTAAGCTTCCACCACCATGACCAATGCATAAAATATTTAAATTTTGTTTTCCTTGTATTGCATTCAAAAGATCATAACCACAAGATGCTACAGTGGTCAACCCAACTGATACCATACTCTTCAAATCTGAAAATTTGAACAGATGCTTACATTAGTCATGCTATTGCTCAAATTCCTCATAAGAGAAATCCAATTTGCAAGCAGGTAATATCTAAGGACGGGATTTGGGGAAGCAAAACGAAGCAAAGGCTAAGAGTATTATTTCATAAAGTCTATGAAATGGGTGAAAAATGAATAGAGAAATTACAAGGAACAGCCAAGCAATGCGCCTGCTGCATGAGAAAAATTGACTCGGGTTCTGATTCCCTGTAAGCAGCCAGAACTTTAGCAGTGCTTTGGCGAGTATTGTCATTGAAACGAAGGACCCGCCATTGATATCCAAGAATCCCGAACCGTCCCTCGTTCTTGCAACCAGAGCATACCTCTGCATATCTTTGCTGAAGCCACCGGACAGTTCCTGACCAATGAAGCCCATTCTGCAAATGATAAAAAGAGCTTACTAATAACGATCAAGCCCAAGGTTAAAGTATTCAAAGATTTTGAAAGAAGACGCCGCAAAAACCAGAACAATCACACTCAACACTGTAAAAATAAAATATTGGAAGAACAAGATTATCGAAGATCAAGCAAATAACGTCATTAGGTAGAGCGAGAGAGAGAGAGAGAGAGAGAGAGGGAAACTAACGGGCCTGGAAGAAGGGTATGCGAGAACAGAGACGACGCCGTTTCCTTTTTCAGATGTTGAACGGAAAACAGTATGGGCGTCCCCGTCGTAATCATTCCCCCACCATTCTGAGGCGTAGAACCAGTCTCCCTCGTCCTCGATACGACGGCGAGTGCCCTCTGAAAACCGCCGAAGGCCTAGCCCTCGCACCAATCCGGCTCGGCGCCACATCACTCAAGCAAATCCAAGGCCCAGATTGAGGAATGATCGAAGAATCCATAGGCGAAGCTTGGGGGTTATAAACCTCGGCGAGCTTCGTCGGCCTCTCCAAATTCTTCTTCCATGGAGGGTTTAAGCGTCTGGTGATGGAAGCAGCGTATCTTAATCTCGAATAGGCTGCTATTCCTAACCCGGACGAGAACGTGAGGCTAAATGCGTAAATAAACATTATATTTTTCCCAATTAATCGATTCGTCATAAATCATTACTATGAAAAATGAAAATTACAACTCATGGTTTTGAAATTTCAAATTTTGTCCTCAAATAGGTAATTGATTTATTGACATCTTTGAGATTTATAAATCTATTATAGATTATAGTGAAAATTTACGTTCTTATTAGACATTTAAAAAAAAAATTGCAACGCACATAAACACTATATTAGAGGTCCTAAAGAGGTGAATATTATGTGACACGAGTGATTTTTAAAGTGGTTCATCGTACAAAAGTTTTTATGTATGCACAATGTAAATATTATTCTTACATGTTATTGACATCACTAGGTAGTTAGCATAATAAATATACTTGTATGTTAATGAATACATATGCACTCAAATTGTCATTTAATAAATACAAGACTAATTATCATTTCAACGTGGATGGTTTAAACTTTTGCTTTGCAATTATTTCACTAAAAAGTAACAAATACACTCTCCAATTGGATTAGAGAAATGAACTACCAAAATTTTAAGTCCCATTTGGTTTGTGATCAACAAAAATGAATTCTTCTTTTCGACAATATTTGAAAACACGTTTGGTTTCAAATTATAATTTTGATATTTGAACTCAATATTCAAAACTTTTATTTGGGTGTGAATTTGAAAATGCGAGAAAATATTAATTAGTGATTGATAAAATCGATTATTCTAGATTAATTAAGAATAATAATTTAATTATTTTGTTATTTTAATGAATCATTACTGTTACTAAAAAAAGAAATAGTGGATAGAGATTACACAATAGACAAAAGTTTTTTATCTTACAAATTTGTAGGATTAATGTTGATGAAATGTTGCACCATGTATGTTGACAAGATAACATAAATGAAATAAATGGCATAAGAAAAATAATGATGTAAAAGTATATTAATTGCATTGATTACTTAATTTTAATCTTTCATAGTCATTATCAAATTAAGCTTAACTAATGGTAATTGACCTTAAATGTGAGATTTCATTCTTATTCTCATCCTGATTTAAAAAATCATTTTAAGATTTTTTTTTATAAGAAATTTTTATAAATAAATTTTTTTAAAAATATTTATATTTTATAGTAAAAAGTTTCAAAAGTGTGTTATACTTCTAAACTTTTTGTTATAAAATGTAAATGTTTTTAAATATTTTTTTATATTTAAAAAGATCTCTTTTTTTATTCACGGCATAAAACTTTCTTTAGCTAGAGAATAAATTTGAGACTGTTTTTATCCCAACAACAATATAATGTTAAAAGGGCAAAAAGAATAACACTTGTTTTAAAAATGTCCAATACGTCTTCCATATATTTGACATCTTTAAATATTAAATTGATTTATAGGATATAAATTTAAAAATCAAGACTCGGTTTAATAACCATTTCGTTTTTTGTTTTTTGGTTTTTGAAAATTAAATTTATTTTTTCTCCATTTCTTACCATGTTTTTCATATTTATTAAACATAATGGTTGAATTTTTAAGCCAAATTCCAAAAACAAAAACAAGTTTTCTAATTTTTTTTTAAAAAAAAATTCAAATTTTGGCTTGATTTTTTAAACCATTGATACAAAGTAGGAGATGGAACTAGTATACATATACTTAATTTTCAAAAACTAAAACTAAAAAATCAAAGTGTTACTAAAAGGGACCAAAATAATTTATCGAACACAAAATTGAAAGTTTAAAGACCTATTAAATGACACTTTCTAAAGTATACATAAATTTATTAAACACGAGATTAAAAGTTTGAAGATTCATTAGATATTTTTTTATAATTCATAAACTAAATAAATACAAATTTAAAAATGTAGGCCCCATTTGGTAACAATTTTATTTTTTGTTTTTTTATTTTTAAAATTAAGCTTATAACATCCACATTTTTTACTATGATTTGCATCAATGATTGAATTATAAATTTCAAAAACAAAAATAACTTTTTGAAACTGCTTTTTTTAGTTTTCAAAATTTGGCTTGATTTTTTAAATCATTGATGAAAAGTCGATAACAAATAAAAGAATTTAAAGATAAAAATAATGTCCATAAATTTAATTTTTTTAAAAAAAATAAGATGATTATCCAACGAAGAAAATTTATAATTAAATAACAACAAACAAACCTTTTGAAGTTTGTCATTATATTTATATGCAATAGTTATTTCCTTTCTATTAATTGACTTTTATTAGTTTAGGTAAAAAAGAATAGCCTCCATTTGTTGAATAAAATTTCCAATATTAAAAACACGTGTCCCATTAACTTTTCACCATCTCAAATGGCAAAACAATATTAAATAACAACCAAAATCAAAGATGATTTTGCAGCTTAAAAAACACACCAAAGTTCCAAACAAATAGGGAAAAGAAGTGTATCATTTGTGGGAAAACTCCTCATGAAGATCAAAACCAATTGAACCCCACCAATAAAGAAAGAAAAAACAAAATCAAACTTCACCCAAACGCAGAAATAGAAAAAAGTAATGGAGAAGATGAAAATGAAATGGCATCATTGAAAATTCCATTTTGATATTCACTAAACTTCTCTATTGATTTGTGAACTCAACAGCATCAAAAGCTCATGGTTAATGGGGTCCGCCACTGCGAAGCTTTCAGGCAAATGCGCCCTATGGCTTTCGTTGACCCAACCATCACTTACACGGCCGATTTGAATCGTCATTCCTTTTTTTGAGAACTCCAAAAGCCATTTCTCTTATAACTTGCCTCACTACTCATTCTTTTCTCTCTTTGAAGATACGCTTTCGACACTTGATTTCTGGGTTTCTTCTTCTACTGATTCCTTTTGATGGTTCGAAACTCAACACCCATATGCCGCATCTCTGTTTCGTCGACGGTTGAAGCTGTTCCTGAGAAGATGAAGGATCAAACCGCAAGTGGGGTTTTGATCTAATTCTGGGTTTGTTTTTTTTTATTTTTTTTTATTGTGTTATTGATTTTGTATTGATTTTTTTGTTTTGGTTCTTCTGTTTTTGTTGGACTTCAAGACTATCCGAGGGTGAAAGTAAGGGAGGAGAAATACTTGGATGATCATCCTGCTGTATATGAGCAGAAGAGAAGTTATTTGTTGTCTCTGAAAGATTTGGAATCACTGTTACTTCAAGACTCCTCCAATTCTCCAGGTACTCGCTAGTTTCTGGAAATTGTTATGAATTTATGGGTCTGTTTTGCTTGTGGTTTCTGCCAGTTGAAAAGTGGTAGCTGATCAACCAAACATGTTTCTAGTTTTTGAGTGATTTGGAGGTTGAGAATGAATAATCAGAAGCTGACACTTTGTTTAGAGAAGCCATAAATTTGAACTTTCAATGTTAATCCAAGCCTTTGTCTTGGGTGTTCAGGACTCAGTAGAAGAATGTTTGAGGTCTTTCCATAATTAGGAAAAGAAGACGGATCATCTGGAACAATTCCTAGACAAGTTTTGCCAAAGAAAGAATGAAGATAGGAATGAAAAAACATTTCTTCATTGTTGACCACCCTTGGCGAAAATTGTATGCTAAGCTTGTGGTGCACATGCCATCCCTTTGCGTGGAAGAAAAAAGCCATTATTGATGGCCTCCTTTGGTTCTCGATTCGGTGCCTTAATTTCAGGCATGGAGAAGAGTATTGTTTATGCTATGGGGATGAGAAACATCTAGACAGTTGAAAGGGATAAACTATAAAAAGAAGAAGATTCAATTTCAGAGTTAATTAGAGGCCATGAAGAAAGGGAGAATGGTTACCAAACGCTTTAGACCTAGAACTTCAAAGAAAAGCAATAAAAACACTAGCATCCTAAATCACCCAAAGATCTTTGCAGAACATACCTGAAAGAACCTCCAACTCCCACCTAATCAAATATTTCAAAAGGGAATTTCCAAAAATAGGAAAATATGGAAAACTATTTACACAAAATAATAAAATTTTAATCTTCTTTGATAGAAGTTGATAGAGAATGATAGAAGTTTATCAGTGTCTATCAATAAGCCTATGACTGATAGACGTCTACCATAGGATTGGAAATCCCCTAAAAGCATTTAACCAGAGCGTAAAGCTTTCTTTTGTAGAACCCAAAAGACGGATTAGAAGGGCATCTTGCACTCATCTAGGGAAAGCAAACTGCAGATTTGAAGTGTGGAGTAAATTTTCCACCAAAACTTGGTTTGATTTTGTTGGATTGGATACATCCTTTTTAGTTAATTTTGAGCTCTGTCTCACTTTCCTTCTTGTGGACTATTCTTCTGTCTGCCCATGTTTTTCTTACATCTTTTTCAATGAAGGCTTGGCTTCTTACCAAAAAAGTAAATTAATAAATCAAAACTTCCAACAAATTTGATAAAAAAAACGAAGGCTCAGGGAACCGATAATTGGTGGGAGGGTAGTAAAAAACTGCCAGACACTCGAGATATCTGTAACTCTTCCAAAGATGAGATAAAATCCCCCTAACTTCACCAATACCTTTCTCACCCCGCTTTGAGAAGTCTACTATCCTCCTAACTCCTAAAGTTCTATAACATGCTCACTCCCTTTTCCCATCTCCATGAACTTGTATTGCCATGCACTGTCTTCTTCCTTCTACCGGACGTGCAGGCAACCTCGAGTTTCTTTTGAACTATCCTTGAACTTATTTTTTTGTAATTACGGTCCTTAGATTAAAGTCGATTGGGGTTATGGGGTTATTCTTCGGTTTTCTCAGGTCCATTCCAATTGACACTCTCTCTGGATTTTGACCTGATGCCGTTATTGCTAAAATTTGGTATTCACAGGAAAGGAACATCATGTTTCTCCATCACCCTCTGCTAAAATTCCAAAAGCTTACATTCCTAATGAAATCAAGCCATCCACTTCTGAATCTCAAGGTATGATACTACCACTAAATTTTCGTCATTCTGCCATCATGACATCTTATCCTACTCGTTGGTGCCTGAGATACCTTTACAGCTAACTCAAATGCTTTTTTCCATTTGCAAAAGCAGAAAGGAGGTGCCAAATGGTTGATGAGGACAACAAAGCAAATATTAGAGCTAGTTCAATCCCAATGCCTCGTGCCATCATATCCAGCCCTGGTATTTCCTACGTTCTATGAACAAATATTTGTGAATTTTAGTTCTATTAACCTTCTTGAAGTTTTTCATGAATATGTTTTGGATACAGATTGTCATCTTGACATGTAATGTACCATATTGGAACTATTTTTACTACATTGCTAAAGTGTTTAAATTAAACTCCATTGGTTGAAGCCTTTTGCATTTTGCCTTTTTCTTTTTTTTTCTTTTTCCTTTTAATTTTATCCGGTTGTCAGTTTTCTATCCAAAAGAGAAAGTAGAAATCCATGTTATTTTTGGAAACATGAAAGACATTTGAATTAATTAGATAGTGTAGTACAATATCCTTGCTATTCTGTAAACATGGAAAGAAATTTGAATTAGTAATAAATAATAATTATCCAAGTCCAAAAGTTCACTTTCATAAGCACTATGAGTTCACATATATGTTTGAGTATCATGTGCAATCTTAAGCATCTTTAATTTAATATATATCATTTTATTAACGGAAGCTTTCAATATTCTATTTCAGAAAATGATCTAATGATTGGGAAGAAAAACAGAAAAACAACTGAAAAACCGTCAGTTTTGAAGAATCACAATTCAGTCCAGTCCAGACACTCACAATGTAAGATCATCGCTAGCCACAGTGCCAATGAGAATCCCATTTCCTCGAGGAGATCCAAGGAGACTGCTGATAGTAAATGTCGAAGCATTGGAAAGAATGGTACGGCCTACAGAGGCAGCAGCTTCATGTCAAAGACAACTCACTAGAAACAAGAGACCAGTACTTGGGCTGATGATTTCCGGCGTGTTACCTTTCAATAGGCCAAATATATAACACTTGAGTCCAGTCTTTTAGTATCATTGTGGTGCTCTGTCTAATTGTTCAGCAACCGATTCCTCGTTCATATCAAAGCTTGGAATCAGCTTCCGCACTAACATAAAGTACTTTTTATCCATGTAGCCTGAGATGTTTTGAACTTGAAAACTTTAGACGAATGAAGTTCTATTAGCAACCAACAAAACTCTCCACTTACATTGCTACAAAACCGATCTTGATATGCATTTTTCATCGCTATGTTTGCAACTCAGCTTCTGTCATTTTAGAATTCCATTTATCTCCAGATTTAACAACTTTACAACATAACAGATTCTATCAAAATGAGGATTTGAACGATCTCCAGAAAGAAAGACGTACCCACTATTGTTTACTTCAATCCAACTACACCCTGGTTGTTTCTTAACTCCATTATTCTTCATTCTTGCCAAAATCCTTTCGGCATTTTCTCTTTTCCCACTTCTCAAATACATTTCTGCTAAAATCAAATACACTCCAGAGTTATGAGGCTCTTTTTCCAGGACCTTTTCACCTGCAATCATCCCTGCATCATAATTATTATGGATTCTGCAAGCTCCAAGCAAAGCCCCCCAGACACTCGGAGGAACTTCAATTTCCTCTTCTTTCATTTCGACTAGAAAACATAATGCCTCATCAATAAGCCCAAATCTCCCAAACAAGTCAACTAAGCATGTATAATGCTCAATCAATGGCTGAAGAGAACATTCATTTTTCATAAAATCGAAATAATATCTACCCTGGTCCACCAGACCTTTATGGCTACAGGCAGATAGAACACCAATAAAGGTTATATGATTGGGTTCTATGTTAGCTAATCTCATTTTTTCAAACATTTTCAGAGCTTCTTCGCCATTTCCATGGTGAGCAAAACCACAAATGATAGAATTCCAGGAAATTACATCCCTGTTCGACATGGAAGAGAACTCCACCAAGGCACAATCCATATTTCCACATCTTGCATACATATTAACCATAGCATTTGAGACCGCAACATAGCCATTGAATCCTTCTTTTATAATAAGTGCATGTGTTTGTCTACCAAGCTGCAAAGTTTCCAGGTCAGAACAAATTGTTAAAACACTCGTAAATGTAGCTTTATCAAGATGTGGACCTAACCTTATCATTCTAGTAAAGAGCTTCAAACCTTCCTCACCTTCATCGTTTTCTCCCAATCCAAATATTGTAGCATTCCACACAGTTGCATCTTTGTACTGCATCGATTCAAAAATCCCCACTGCCATTCTAACTTCACCAATCCCAAAATATCCCACAATCAAATTAGTCCACGAAGCTATATTACCATATGGTATTTTTTCAAGAAGTGCATGAGTTTGTAAAACCAGCCCATTTCTTATGTATGCCAGCACAATACTGTTCCATGTTTTCTGGCATTTCTCTGGCATTTCCATAAAAAGCTTCCTAGCATCATCAACCCTTTGGCTTCCAACCAACCCGTTAACTAAATCGTTCCAACAATCAAAGTTTCGTTCAGGCATTATCCCAAACAACTCCTCTGCCATTTCAATCCGCCCATTCTCTATATATCCGGCCATCATCGCATTCCATACTCGAGTATCTTTCATGGGCATGTTATCGAAAAGCTCCCTCGCTTCATCAAGCCGTCCAGCACGGGAAAGCCCCGATATCATGATGGTCCATGACACAAGATCCCTCCTGCTCATTTTGCAAAAGTACTCTTCAGCCGAATCAAGTTTGCCGCAATTTACAAGCCCACCAATTATCAAGTTCCAAGAAATTACATCTTTCACAGGCATGTAATCAAACAGCTCAATCGCTTCCTCTAGTAACCCATTCCGAATACATCCCGCAATCATTGAATTCCAACTCACAACATCTCTAGACGGCATTACATAAAAAATATCCTTAGCACCATCAACATCCCCACATTGCATCAACCCACCAATCACCGTATTATAAGAGAAAACATCACGCTCGGGCATTCGACGAAACAAGCTAATCCCATCACCACACCGCCCATTCAAGAAGTACCCACGAATCATGGCGTTCCAAGTCACAACATTTCGTCGAGGCATTTCGTCGAACAGTTTCTGGGCTTCTTCCACTAGCCCATTTCTCATATAGTTTGAGATCTTGGAATTGAGGGGCTTTAAATTTTGAAACGTTGGTGGAGCATGACGGGCTTGCAAGCGATAGGTCGAAGTAGCAAGAGAGCATGATTTCCTGAGATATAGAGAGAAGATCCATATGGGTCGAAGAGCAAATGAGGGCCGAGCTAAAAAGAACATTCTCCATTAGTTTAGAAACAACAAGAGTGGAAGAGAGGTGAACCGAGTGGGTAATATATATAGTTTTCGCCTGAGGTTTCGCCAATTCCAAGCGTGTCAAGCTATGAACAAACAATTGCCGTGGCCTTCCCGCGGAAGCCTTCAGACAGAGTCTGAAACATACATATATCGACAGAAACGTGTTACCGATATTGTGGAAATTAATAAAATTCATAACAAATAATTTTTTTTTTAAAATAATCCTTTTAAATGAAAATTTTGTTGTAAATATACTAATACAATTTTTTTTTTTAAACAAGTTAACTCATTTTTTATATTTGAAAATAGTTTTTTTTTATGTGGGAGAGAGCATCACTTGAACAATTTATAGTATTATTAGAGTAATATTACTTCTACTCATAATTTCACATGTCATTAAATAATATACTACAACTGGTTTGGATTAAATAAAGAAAAATGTGCTTTTTTATATAAAAAATTGTGTTTTTCTAAAAAAACCTCAATTTTTTTAAACTTGTTTGATAAAAAATGACTTAAAATAAACTTGAAAGTGTCTTAAAAACTTTTGAACAGGTATCAATCACCTCAATTTTTTCCAAACGATTTAAAGTTAAACCAAACACATCATTAGTGTCTTATTGATTTATTTTGCAGACCTCGTTGTTATTCTTAAATGGTGTTATCATGACAAACAATGAAGGGGGATGGTATGGACAATTCTCCATACTACTGCAGTACTAGAATTTTTCCCATATAACTTAATTGTATGTTAGTAATCAAGAAGTTTGTGATTTGAATTTATCTACTCCCGTGGTACTAAAAAAGATTTATTATTATTGTTATTGTATTTTTATTTAGTTTTAATAGAGGATGTTTGCTTATATTTGATATGGAAGGCTATTTTTAATTCCTGAGTTTCAAGGGGGGAAAAAGAGCATTTTCGAATATGACTATTTTCAAATATAGAAAAATGAATCAAAATATTTACAAATAATAGTAAAATATCACAATCTATTTATGATAAGTCGCTATAAACAAAAGTGGCAACAAAAGTGGACATACTAATCCAAATGAGGATTTAACATTATCTCTCTCCATTGGCCACCAAGCGGCCACGTCTGCATGAACTACTAACTTGAGGCTGTGAAAAAGGCACCATTACTTTTCAACTCTCCATCGCAGCTACCCATCTCCTCCCTATCAGATTCCACCACCATGGCCGCCGCCACCGGAGCCTCCTTCTTCGCCACTCCCTTAAGGGGTTCACGGTCCAAGCACTGGCTCTCTGATTCTCTTCTCGCAACCCCATCCACCCAAGTTTTGCCCATATTGTCCCGCTCTCAAGCCATTGAATCGGCTCCGCTAAGAGCTTTCTCGGAGAGGGGGCGGCCGGTTTTGATCATCTCGGCCGCCGTTGTGCAAGGAGAGACGGCTGTGACGGCGGGGGTTGAAGAGGGTGTGGAGGAGGATACGGCGGAGAAGGGAGGAGGGGAGGCGGTGGATGGTGGTTCTCCAGTGGAGTCTGGGAGTACTAAGCTGTATTTTGGGAACCTGCCTTATAGTGTTGACAGTTCCCAGCTCGCCGCTATCGTTCAGGATTATGGAGTCGCCGAGCTTATTGAGGTACATTGCCTGCAAATGTCGCTGTTTAGTTTCCTGCAAATGTCATTGATTGGTTTCTTCATTGACTTCTAGTACATGATTTCACCTCTAAGCAACGACATTATATGAAAACTTTGCTTTGGAATCAAGCTCGCATGAGATATCTGGCAAATCACTATGAAGGGTGGGGGTATGAGAGCAACAGTTCCAATTCCTTTTGTACATTTGGTGCTTGATTCCCATATTAGACAAGCTCGCTATGGGCAACTAAGAGACCAACTATATGACTATAGATCTAGATGTTTTTTAAGTAATGACCTCAAATCTTAGTGTCACCTATCCATGATTCTGAGTTTTTGAGACGTTGTTGGTTTAGGAGATCGTGAAGTTGTATGGAATTGAGATGCATATTATTAGCTCAAACATCCACAGAAAACCCACATGCATGTTTAGGGGCATATAGGTTTGGTAGTTGGTGGCAACTGCATGTTGATCCAATGAGCTATTAATTTTTCTACCAAATTGCTGCAACACCATGAGACATTCAACTAGTGGGTTTCATGGAATGAAACCATTATAGAAGAGTATGATTATATTACTAGGGTGCTACAGTCGCAAGGCGGCATCCAATATATTATCCATTTGAGGAATGTGCCCTCTGTTTGTGCAACTTTGAGGGGTTGTTTGCATAAATAGCTGCTAACCTTGCTTTACCTTCATTACCACTATAATACAAGCTCAAAGCATTAACCTTGATTAGTTGTTCGGAATTCGAACCATGGTGATCATCCAACTTAGATTTATTATTCTACGAGTTTTTTAAGCAACTGAATATAGTAAAACAAGGTAGATGCTCTATGAGATTAGTTGTGGTGTGTGTAAATTGGATCTGCTGGATTAGACACTCATAGAAACTCCAGGTGCTTTATGAAAAGATCCAATGTAGCAATTTCATTTGTCAAATCCCGAAAACAGACTTCTTTACTAGCTGCATTCAATCTTTACTTTGAACTATTTCGCCAAGAGCATATTTTCACATCAAATCTCATATTTCTTAAAAGTCTCTAATCAATTCGAGTGGTATAAGGTTCTGTATGACAGGAATACTGGAAAAAGTAGAGGATTTGCATTTGTAACCATGAGCAGTATTAAAGATTGCAATAAAGTCATTGAAAATCTGGATGGAACTGTGAGAATCTCTCTCTTTCACACTTCATTCTCTCCTTTATGTTGATCTATACTTAGATTGCTTTAAGTTCAGAAATAATTGGAACTATTGGACTCTGATGCTAAATATGAGTATCACTTGCATAACCAGGCTTATATGGGCAGAATTTTGAGGGTTAATTTCTCAGACAAACCTAAGCCCAAGGAACCTTTATATCCAGAAACTGAGTATAAACTTTTTGTCGGAAACTTATCCTGGTCAGTAACATCTGAAACTTTGACACAAGCATTTCAAGGATATGGAAATGTGGTAGGAGCAAGGGTTATTTACAATGGGGAGACTGGAAAGTCACGTGGTTATGGCTTTGTTTCTTATTCAACAAAATCAGAGATGGAAACAGCTCTTGAAGCTCTTAATGAAGTGGTAAGAGTCTGTCTTGGTTCTCCTGTATCTTTTTGTCCACGTTGTAATTATATCATATAATATCAGGTAGTTCAATTATCTGGTTTTTTGAACTTCATAGGAACTTGAAGGCAGGGTAATACGTGTAAGCTTGGCTGAAGGAAAACAGGCACAGGGGTAAATGTAGAAATAATTTGCTTGTATGTCAAGCATACAATGACTGAACAAGAAACGGGAAAGAATTTCTACCTAGCTGTTACTGAAGAAACCATGAGTGACTGAATCTTCTCTCTTCTTTCTTGTTGTATATACCCCATTTCCCACTTTTGTACCTTACAAGCTAAATTCAGGGGAAATAACTTTTTGGTCTCTGGCAATTGTGGTAGAGATATCATATCGATCCTGAGATGATCACAACGCTGAAAATGGTTGCATCATGATTGAAAATGTAATAGGAATGAATTCCTACCTTGCTGTTGCTGCTCACACGCTACAAGTGACTGAAATTTCTCTCTCATTTTTTTTTTTCATTTAGTCATATCTCTGGCATCTGTGGTAGAGATTGTTGTATTAATCTTGATTCAGGTTGACGATTATACACTGAATCTTTCAACCAGCTATAGCAGGGACCAAGGAGTGATGTCTGAACCAGATGAACTCCACACTACTTAAAGAGAATGGAAGTCTGTCACCACTAGCTCTTTGAAGATTTCTCCTCAAAAACACTATTCACACAAGGCTCTGCACTATTTGCTCAGGTATGAACGGGATCGCTCTAGTGTTTCTACAACTAACAATCTGATTGAACAACAAGAAGTCAAGAACTACTACCCTATATTTGAAACTGATCACAAAGAACCCACATGTCAAGAAGAAAAACCAGCCCACATACTCAAAATTCAAAAACTATCTTTTGGGACTTTCAGCAAACACTTGGTGTGCACCCCACCAAACAAACCTAATCTTCAAGGGATTTCTCAGCTCATAGTGGATACAAGAAAAAGTTTGGCTGCAGGGCACTATTGGGCAACTGATGAGCTTAAGAAATACCAACATAGGCACTGGATTGTGCTGCTGCATGTCTCCCAAAACTCAAAAGGCGCCGTATAGGCATAAAAGCGCAGTGCCATATTGTCAGTAGACAAGGAGAGCAATATGCCCTTCTCTTTGTGGGCGAAATTATTGTGCATTTATGTGCTTTGAGGTTTAGGGTCGCCGCCTAAAACGAGTGAAACGGCGGTTGCTACAATTAAAGTTTTCTTTCTTTAAACAATTATTTTACGTGAAATTTTCACCCATGAAAAAAAAATTGTCAAATTGTTTACGAAATGGTAAAAAATACATTGATAGATATTATAGACTTCAATTAGTATTTATTAGTGATAGATTTCTATTAACGTCTATTACTGGTAAACTTCTATTTGTTTTTATTACAGATGGATATTGATAAATTTTTATCAACATCTATCAAAGAAGATTAAAAGTAAATAAGTTTTCTAATTTTTTTTATTTTTGAAAATCTCTCTTATTTTAACTAGTAAAAAATCCAACCTTCAATTATCAACTAAGTTCACTCTGCGATTTGAGTAACTATTAAAAATGTATAATAAGAAATATTACACTTTAAATTATGATTGAAAATAAATCAAGATATTATTCTCTTCAACTAAGGTTTGTTTTACATCTAACTATAATTAATACATTATTTTATTTTAAATTACAAATTAAAAAATGTAAATTGATGAAAAAAATATATAAAACGTGTGCAAAGGGCAAAAATGTCATTTAAAAATGTTCCGACATCTTAAAATTCGTGCTGCAACAGGACTTCCAAAATTAAATAAACACTTCCAATATAAACATTTTAAGATGCCTACATATCTGAATATATATTGCATGAAAATTTTGGATTCTTACCCAACAAACAACCTTTTTTGGTGTTAGACCTTGTATAAAATGACGCCATATGTTGACTTTGGAAAGAGAAAGAAAAGAACAAAGAAATAGACATTCTGGGGCAATAAATACTAATAAATAAAAAAGCAGTTTGTTTTTCGCTTTTAATTTTCCGCCATTTCCTTTTCCATTTGATTTCTCTCTCTCTCTCTCTCTTTTGAAGTCTGATTTAATTGGGTTTACTGGTTGATTTCCTAAATTTTGGAAGGAAAAAAAAAAAGATTCGACCCATTTTATGAAAAGGAGTTTTTTTATTTGTCAAATTCAAACCAAATTATCAAAAAGAAATTTTGTGCACGTAGAATGGACTTTCTCGCTTTCTTATTTTCACTTTTGTACTTTCGTTCTCTTATTCCCTTTTTGCTCACTATCTCAATTTTTTACTTTCATTTTGCAACACAAACAGAAATAAAGGGAGAAAAAACGAAGAAGATGGTTAGGGATAAATTGTAGATTCACTGAAGTTGATGCATGGTCTTATTGAAATTGGCCACGTCAAAAGAAGAAGAATAAAATGAAGAAGAAATAAATATAGTTTTGTAAAATTATTTAATGATGATGTAAGTAAAAGGTTAAAAATTTTCATTTTTAAATTCTAAAAATGTGAGCAAAAATCATTTTGGGGCGTTTTTAATCCATTTTCCCGATTTAATTACCTAATTGATTGTAAAATAAATGCACGGAGAATGGAGAGAAAATATTATTAACCCAAATTTGTGATGATGCAATTTCATACGACGGCTGGCACAGAAAAGCAAATAGCTTGAAACCAAAATCCCTAAAATTAAAATTAAAAAAGAAAAAAAAAATCAGTGGCGGAGAAGAAGACTAAGCATGTAAATTTATCCCTAGCTCTCTCTCCCGTTTTCTCTCTTAAACCCTTTTGCTCTTTCTCTCTCTACATCCTCCCTTCACTATCTTACGCCTCTCCCTTTCTCTCTCTAAATCTTGGTATATGCTACTACTTCACATGTTTTTGAATTTATCTCTTTGTTGGGTTCATAGATGAGAATGAATCTGAAATGGGTTTTGTTTTTCTTTTTCGGTGGACCATTGTAGATCTAAGATTTTGATTCTGGGACTTGTTCTTCTTCCTTATCGATCTTTAGGGTTTAAGGGTTTCCGATAATGGGCACGCCCTTTCACATTCCGGTCACTGCTGCTCAGGTTTCCTTTATTTTCTTCTTGTTTGGCCATTTGGGTTTTGTTTCCTTGCAGAAGTTTGATGTGGGATTTTGTTGGTTTAGGTGGGAACATACTTCGTTGGGCAGTACTATCAGGTTCTTCAGCAGCAACCTGACTATGTTTATCAGTTCTATTCTGATGCCAGTACTATGATTCGTATTGATGGCAATTTCAGAGAGACCGCCACTGCAATGCTGGTATTTTTCTTTTTATTGTTCTCCTTTTTCCTTTTTGGGTACTTTTTGGTGTGGGCTGTACGTGAGTGCACAATGTGAGGGTTATTTTTTTGTGGGTGCATCATGTGTTTCTGTATGCTTGTTTTGATTTTCCATTTTGATGTTTTTTTTACCTCAATAAAGGATGTAAGTGTTTTATATACCTAAGTTAGAACGATTGAATATGTCCTTCTGCACCAGTTTATATTGTTTGCGTGACTGTTAGTTTTTCATTGATATTTTGTTGAATTGTGTTTGGCAATGCTTTATTTGGTAGATTTCATGGCACTTTTATTCTTGTTCTGCTATCTTTCTATGATTAATATGGTTTATCTTTGCCGTTTGATCTGCAGCAAATTCATGCACTTGTTATGTCACTTAGTTATACCGGGATTGAGATCAAGACTGCACATTCACTAGAATCGTGGAATGGTGGTGTTCTTGTGATGGTTTCTGGCTCTGTTCAAATGAAGAATCTCAATCGAATGAGAAAATTTGTGCAAACTTTTTTTCTTGCACCCCAAGAGAAAGGCTATTTTGTTCTGAATGATATCTTTCACTTTGTTGATGAGGAGCCAGTGCACCATTATCCAGCGGTCTTATTAAGTCAGAGCAATTTGGATTCCACCTTAAATGCTCCTACCACGGTTCCAGAGACAGGTTTGATTTATTAACCACGTGGGGAACGTAGTTATTTGCTTTTCTGGATGTGTTGGATTGAAACTATACTGTTGTTTATATCGTCAAGGTGTCCTATTAAATTTTCTTTGATAAAGTTTGGTCTTTTGGATTTTTTTTTGATATTTTGTTCTGGCTTGGTGTCACCCATGGAGTTGATTTGATCGTGATTTTCATTTGTAAATCTAATGTTTTATGTGTTTCTTATTTTGGAAGTTTCATGTTGATCACTCTTCCCTGCAATACTTTGCTGAATGAAGTTATAACTCTTGTAGTGCCCAATTACTCACTCAATGGAGCAGTCCAGGCGCGAGAGTTTGCAGCCCCTGTTGTCAAAGAAAATGGTCACATCGATAACCACAAGTTTGTAGAGCAGCAAGTGCAGCAAGTTCCAGAGCCTAAGAGCATTATTGAGGAAAATACAGCAGAACCAATTTCTATGCATCAGAATGCATCAACTGTTTCACAAGATCATTTTCCTGTTTCTGTTGAAGAACAGTCTGAGGAGCCCCAAAAGCATACATATGCTTCAATTGTATGATTTGACATTAATAATCAATTCACCATAGATTTATAACAGTGTTTACAGCTGAAATTATTTTAAATAACAAAATTGTTGAAAATATTTACAAATAATAGTAAAATATCACAGTCTATCTGCGATAGACTACAATAGACTACTATTTGTGTCTATCAAGAGATAGGTAGACATAGATACTAGTCTACCGTGGTCTATCGCAGATAAACAGTAAAATTTTACTATATTTGTAAATATTTTGGTTCATTTTCCTATATTTAAAAACAACAATTTACAATATGCATAGAATGGAAGTGACTTCATTTGTTTTAATTTCTCTAGCTAAGAGTTGCTAAAGGACAAGATGTTCCTGCTCCTGTTGCTGCTCCTCAATATCCTGTTAGTAAGGGCACACCACCTGCTTCCGAGCAAAACTACACTCCACCTCCCACCAGTCAGCAAGCAACTTCAGCTCCCCAAAATAACTCTGAAAGGGAACAGACGGGAGGGGAGTCCCCATCTATGGATGATGAAGGTTAGTCATGTCGTATTGATCATTATTCATCTGTTTAGCTATTTATATGCGAAGCATAACCTTTTTCAATGTTTGATATATGAAGGTGAAATAAAGTCTGTTTATGTAAGAAACTTGCCATCCACCGTGTCTGCTTCAGAGGTTGAGGAGGAATTCAAGCATTTTGGCAAACTTAGTTCTGACGGGGTGGTTATTAGGAGTCGCAAGGTCTGCAGTCTTTTTTTTTTTTTTTAATCTTTCCAACATATTTCTTGATGCCCGGCTTAAATTATTTGATTGCTTAACTATCTCATGACTTCCAGGATGTTGGTTTTTGCTATGCGTTTGTCGAATTCGAAGACATCACTGGTGTCCAAAATGCAGTCAAGGTTTTGCTTCACCTGAAATCCTAACTCAGTGTTCTCTTGGCAGATCACGCCTTCACTTTATAGAGATTCTGATTAATAGTTCATTTTTCCCTTTCCAGGCGGGTACTGCCCAGGTTGCTGGTCGTCAAGTATACATCGAGGAGCGGAGAGCAAATAGCAACATCCCACACCGGGGGGGAAGTAAGCATTCTTTCTCATTGTGCTTCTTCAGAATTTTGAATATCTTCTAAGTCAAAGTACATGCACCCACTCTGCTACTATGATATGATAAACCATGTGAACGGCTTTGCTGATGCGTTGCTGTAAAATTGCAATGCATGAAATCTACCAAAACTAATTTGATTAGTTAAAAGCTGGCCTTTTGTCTGTCTGCTTACGGACAAATTTTTCTGTATACACGGTGGTAGCACAGATTCTTGATTTAAAGTGAAACAACAAGATGTTTTGAATATCTTATTGTGTTTTGCAACTGGTTCCCCAAATATTGAATTGTGATCAGGAAGGGGTAGAGGAAGAGGGAGCTATCACACCGAGTCTTCGAAGGGGCATTATGGTTCTCGCAGTTACAGTTACAATATGGGAGTTCGAGATGGAAGTGACCGTGAGTACATCAGACCGAGGGGGAATGGCTTCTATCGACCTACTACTCGACAGGAGAAAGGGAACATAAGCCACCAAGTAACAGGAAATGGAGAAACTCCATCAGAGTCATCATAGCTCGTTTAGCAAAGCAAAAGTTTTGGTTCTAGCATTTATCAGCTCAGCAGAGGCACACTCACCTTACTTTGAAGAATAATTTGAGTCAGTTTAAAGCTGTTTGTCTATGGGAATATGAATTGCATTATTTATTCCATTGAGTTTCTTGATTCAAGAACATTTCATGAAACTCTTTGTTTTTGCCTGTGGTACGCTTAATTATAATATTCATTATTTTAGATATAATCCAATTTTGTCTCACTCACCAACAAAGCCTGTTGCAGATTTTCTGGTATTCATTCATCAATTACTCTTATGCAATGCAAAATTAATTTCATCATGTTTCTATAAATATATGTACATAGTGGGTTTCTGCAGTTCTTTTAGATTGTCATGGTATTGAGATTAAGATGCACTAGCTTCTTATTGTTTAAAGCAACAATTTTGAACCAATTTCTGATTCAATGAAAACCAACTTTCTGTAGACTGTTATCATTCGGAGTTGATGACATTTCATTTCGTATGTTAAAACTAGAATATTATTTGCTTCAAGTGCATCACTTTAATACATTATAATATCATTGACTATGCTATGTTTATCAAAATTCAAGCATTTCCTACAGAAACTGCCACTGTGTTTGAAGGCCATTGAGAGTCATTTTTGCTCGCCCCATCTTCCTCCTCGAGTTCATCCGTCTCCCAAAGGAAACTTGCATATGCTCCAAGAACATAACTGAAAATGAAAGAAATAAAAAGAAAAAGAAGGCAATGAAATATTAATTACCAGCAAAAGACACCCAAAGCTAACGATGGTCTGCAGTAAAAGAAGGCAGTTTGATGTACCTGTTTGTAGGAGAGGCTTCAACTGCTCTCTCGAAGTAATTTAATGCTTTATCATAGTCATGATGAAGCTCCCACACCAATTTTGCATATTCTGATAGCAATTCCCCATCGCTTGGGTCTGCTTGGATGCCACGGTAGTAGTATTTCTCTGCTCCTTGGAGGTCTACTTTGGACTGTCGGCGTCAACAAACATGAATATCAACATCTCAAAACAATGCTAGTTGCTAAACAAATGGTTTCTAAGATAAAGGAGCATTTTTCAAACAATCTCAGCACAGTGCAACCTAGTGATCAAAATTTCAAATAGTGAGCTGAATGCTCGCCCAGAAAGAGTTGGAAACTTCTTCTATCTCTTAATTATCGGTGACCAGTGCTGAAACTTCAATCAAAGTCTTTTGGTGGCAGGTATTAGTCATGTAAAATGATCTCATTGTGATTAAATACCAAAAAATAGTCTCACCTGTTGCAAGAAACGAGCGTAGTTTTTCAGAAGCAATGGATCGACAGGATTCTCCTTGAGCATCTTCTCATAATCCTCCTGCATATCACTCTCACTAGTGTCAGCTACCGGTTCAATTCTTTCTTTGGGGGATGAACTATCAACCATGTTGCTGCCTTCTTCCCCTGATATCTGCAGATAAACAGGACATCAGACCCTATACATATTAGCTCTGAAAATACAAAAAGACTATGCAGGGAAGAGTAACAGCACCATAGTTTGATCCTCATCATTCAGTTCCCACAGGAACTTAGCTCGTGCTGCAAGAATATCGCTGCCGATTAAGAAAAAGAAACATTCAGTTCATCTGATAGTAACACTAAAGTTGTCACTCTTGAATTCAGGTCAATATCCATATTGAAGAAGAACATCTGCAATAATTTGGTTGTTGAGGTAACTATTTCATTACTCTATTGTCAAATGAATTCAACCTGTTATTTGGAGCAACAAGAGCTGCACGTTCAAAGTAATTTGAGGCTTTAGCTTGATCGTGATGGACTTCCCAAACCAACTGAGCATACAGCATCAAAGTTTCACCATCTTCAGGATATGTTAATGTAGCTTGATAGCACTGTTCCTCAGCTTCATCGAGTTTTCCCTCAGACTGTCATCACAATATCAAAAACACATGGTATTGACTACAATTTTTAAGATTGCTCTCAGAAGATTCTTCGCAGGTATACACAAATTGATAGAACAACTTCTAAAACAAAACCAAAAGAATTTGTCTCTCTGCCCACAGACAGAACAGATCCAGCCCTCACTGTCTCACTTCATAACTTAAGAATTCGAAAATCAACTCGAGAGAGATTCTGAAAGAACAAGGAGTTCAAAACAAACCCAGGAACATAATTTTTGCAGAACGGCCAGAAATTCAATGCATCAACCAAAAATTGATGGTTAACATTTATCCAATTCATGAAGATTGAGCAGTACATCACAATGAAATACAGATGAAATTAAAACCTCTGAGAGGAGTAGGAGAAGTTACCCATAAAGACTGCACATAGTTCCTCAGAAGCAACGAATGATCGACTGAGTGCGGCTCGTCCACCATCTTCTCGTCAAAGAAATCAACAGAATCATACCCACCACCAAGACCAGAGGCATCCATTCCAAGCCCCGCCGCTAGATAGAGCGGAGGACTGGCGGGTCTCAGGTTAACCTCGCCGTCGTCAAAACCTCGATTCGTAATCGAGTTGAGACCATCCTCATCTTCCATTTCTTCCTCTTGAATCAACCCCATAGTCTCTTTAGAAAAACTGAAATCATTACTAATACTACCCAGAGCTTCTTTGTTCACTTCAATCATGATACCCTTTTCAAATGCTTCTAACCCAATTACTTGTTCTTGATTTTCATCATCAGTGTATATGGAAAACGAGGCCGTGGAGTGCAACATTGAAGCGATTGATCTTTCTTTCTGCTGCCGAATCACACTCAAATCAAATCCCGAGGAGCTTTGAAGAAAAAGAAAACTTCTATTTAAAAATCATTAAACGGGATGGTGGATTTCAGTGGAAAGTGAAATTTAACAAATTTCTCTTTTGGGGTAATGGAAACAAGTTTTTGTTTTGTTTAAAGAGGACAATCCCACTTTTGAAAGAAGGGTGGTTTTTATTTAAAATTGAGACCGATAAATATAGAGACCCATATAAGTTTATTGGAATCGATGAAATTGGTACTATGTGATAAATATGGATAGAAATTTGTCAATATTTACAGTATTTTTTCTTTATTATTTCTATAAATAATTGAGCGATATTTTAACGTATTTTTTCTGGTTGTAACATGTTGGCTAGTTAGATTTTTATATTGACAAGGAAATTGGGTGAGAAAGAGCAAGATGCATGTGACTGGATATTTCAAACACTTTAATAGTCACATGAAAATAATATATTATTAGATGAAAAGGGAAAATCTAAATATATTACAGATTTTTATGTTTATATATTTATAATTAACTTTTTCCCCTTTTGAATAGAGTATCAGAGGGAAGAGGGATATATATTTATAATTAACCAACTTGGTATAGCTAGTATGTATAAAAAAATGGCAAAACATCAACATAATTCAACAACAGTTAACACATATTAGAGACTCTTTTGGATTGACTAAGAAAAAAAAAATATTTTTAAAAAAATCATTTCATTTAAACACTTATTAAATACGTTTAAACTAAAAACACTAATGTGTTTTGTTACATTTTCTCAGGAGTATTTTATATAAACGTTTGTTTGGTTTGCTATTGATAGCTTGTAGAAATACAAGTTATTGCAGCCTTTTACTTAGAATTATGAGGGTTGATGAACAGAACATGCGTTGATATTGCTAAGAATTCAGGTGGAATAATGAATTTGTGTTGAACAGTACTAAAAATCCTCGCTAACCCTATATCATGTGTTATCTTGCGTCAAAATGTCTATTTTGTAGTTGTCGCAGGAGTTGATCTCATGCGTTGATCCCAAACCATCGCAAAGTTGATCGCATGCATTGATCTCAATGAAGAAAAGTTGGTCGCATGAAATGCTGCAACTACAAAGTGATAGCCATGATAGAAGGTATGATCCCGAATAGTGGGTGGAATGCATTGATCCTCCAGGAAAAACAATCATGAACACATACCTTGGGAGTATCAAAAAGATAAGATCATGATGACATTCTCACCTACCGCGTTAGTAATGACAGTGATTAAGAGCGGAATTATCAAAGTTGTCGACGTTTAAGCTTTATAAATAGAGCCTTGAAATTCAAATTTAAGCATCCGGGACTCTGGCTTGACAGATTCTTGTGATCACAGACGAGAACATGAGTAGAAATTCTTTAAGAGTTCTTCATTACCACAACTTCCTTCAATTGACGACCGGAGCTTCGCCGGAGATAGAGTTCGAGAGAGACTACTCCATCGCCTATCCATTGCACCACCGGCAGTCTTGACACACGTCTGATGGAAGCAAGAGATTGCCTACATCTAGCCTTCCACCTCTTTTCTCACCTCGGTATTGGATTACATTTTGGCTTAAGACATTAATACATTTTATCATCAATGCATCTCGTTAATTCCTTCAATATCATTTTCATCATCTTCTTCTACTTTATCATCTTTTTCTTCCACCACAATTAGTTAAGTGCAGATTACAAGAGTTATCGCATACTTAATCATGCGGCATAGAGATATGATGCATGTAGCAAACCATCGAGAGGTGTGCATTACGCGAGTATAGTGAATCAATCTTGTTTGCTTCGTGCGAAGCTATCACACTGCTTTTCTTTGAGCGGAGTAGCTATAACCAACTGTCTGAGAGGGTAAGTAGTGAAACTTACTAAGCAAAGCAAGCAATGTTCCTAGAGATAGGAATAACCTTATGCTCAATGCAACTATGCGTTATAGAGATATAGAGCATGTGGCTGACCACCGAAAGGTGTGCGATGCGTTAGTGTGGCGAGCTGGGATTACCCTTGCGACCAAACTTAAGGACTTGGTGATATCTCCTCCACAACTCTACTTCTCCATGCATCTCATTACGTGTTAACAGTTGCTGCATCTCTATCGATTCTCATAGTTAAACTTCAATTATTCAGTCTGTTTAGCTAGGAGTAGGAGTAGCGCATAGTTAATCAGCTTATTTCTTTTTCTTTTTATTTTCCGCCTCAAACACATTACTTTACATTCATCTTTTAGCTGTGAATCCCCATGTTCGACCTTGGATCATCCTGAGAAAACTTGTGACAAGAACGCATGACCATCAACGCATATCGATTAACGCAAACAAAATTATTTTCCCCAACAGCTATATACTCGAAGAGTTCTCTGTTAATGTCAAATTATCAAAAATGAGAATTATTAAACATTATAAATTTTTCTTTTTTTAGCATAATTGGTCATTAGAGTTTGCTATTAGAGATAATTATTGCAGTTGGTAGCTAAAGCATGTCATTGGAAGTGGTCTTTGTCAGAGAGGGTTGTCAGAGTTGGTCTCTGGTGGTGGTCATTGAAGATAGTTGTCAACCTTTTATAAAATGACTTTTTTTTTTTTTTAAGATAAACCATTGAAATTTTAAACTAAACACTCCTTAATTCTCTTGATGTCGAAGTTCAAATTTTTGTATTCAACTTATGCTAACAAAAATTACAAACAATTATATTAAGTGGAGGCAATAAAGGAAGGTGAATTAAACCTCCGACCTCTTCAATTAGAGTGCATGTCAATACCACTGAACTAAACTTATTTTGACAAGATTTTTCTCATCCAAATATTATGTGCATGGCCTTAACTCTTATTTCTTATATTTTTATTTTAAAAAGACAAATCATATAGTTTATGCAAAATAATCTCTTTTTCATAAATTAAGCAAGCAATTAACCTTAGAGTGTTTTTAATAACTTTATGATATACTTTATGCAAAACAATTCTCTTTCAAGTAATTGGTTCCAAATGAGAGCAAGTTAAATTGTTTTGGCTAGCCTTTATAAATGAATAAACATCCTTGAGGATTAAGATATATCATATCTTATAGCAAAAATTGGAAATGAAGCAAAGGAGAAGTTCATTCCATTGCTCTATTCAAACAAAAACATATTATTGTGATGACCATTCATTATTTATGTGACATTTTCTATGTCTATATATTGCAACAAAATTGTTGAGATATAATTCAACCTCTTATATCATTTATTTACTCATTCATATATTATTGTTGAGATGGATGAGTAATAAGGTTGAAAATTAAAGTTTTATAATCGTTATTGTTTGTGTAAACTTTATCGATAGTATTTGATATTGTTGCTTTTAAGAATACTAGTTTCACAATACGTGCACTGCCCATGGCTAGTAATATTTAAAATAGTATCATGTAATAACATATAAATATATTTACAAATTAACTTACTATAAAACGTAGAATGTACCAATCGAATTTAAAGTTTTGTCTTTTATTATTTTAAATATTTAGATTTGCTTTTAAATCTATATAGCTCTATATATAACTGTATTATATTTTAGGTCAACCTTGATAATTAATTTAAATGATGATTTTTAAAATAATTCATATTAAAAATGATAAAACGGGGAAATCCTTACCATAGCTTAATTTAGTTAAAGGATTATATATCTTTTCTTTTAATTCACCTTGTAAAAGTGAATAAAATAAAATATTTTTTTATTTAGTTGTGGCTAATGTTTAGCACTAAGCTTTCAAATATATACTCAAGCCAATTTACATTTACATTTTTGGATTTATTATTAGTAGTTAAATTAATATTTTTAAAAGATGGAAAATGAATAGTTTCACATCCTTTTTATGGTCCACTAAAATTTTCCAATTATGTTAATTTCAATTAATTTTTTCTCCAACTAATTTTTTTTAGTATATTTGACCTAATTAATGGTTCATCCGTAAAAAAAGGTGAGTGATTGGATTTTGGTGGAGCATATATTAAAAAATAATCTAAGAAATACTAAATGGGTAAAATTAAATCTAAACGATCTTCTCTATTTTCACTTTTTCGATGATCTTTTAAAATAAAGATTTATTTCAAACCATATAGTTATGGTTCAATCTATTCCATACAGCCTAGAAGTCAAAATTTTAGTTGTACGTTTTATGGAAGTTAGTTTTTATATTAAAATACAATGCAATATATAAAATAAATTTAAAAGAATGAATATGGAGTAAAACAAATCGAAGGAAATTATGTATCCTATGAAATCTAATCAATTTTATTAGGGTGGGTTGTTATATTTAAATACAATTCAATAAGATGAAATCAATTTTAAAAGAGTAAAATTTGGGTAAATAATGTATTCTATGAAATCAAATGAATTTTATTGGATTGTATAATATTATAAAATATAATGCAATGAGATAAAACAAATTTAAAAAAATGAATGCTAGTTATGACAAATATGTTGGATATCATGTAATGAGTAATCTATGAAATCAAATAGATTTTATTGAAGTGGGTCTTCATACCTAAATACATTATTATCCTCAATTATAATATGAAAAAGCAATAAACAAATTGCCCCTAATTTGAACCATTCCTTCCATTGGAATCAATATATGCGGACAAAAAATTATCAAACCTTCTATACATTTTCCATTTAAAATCCAAATCTCATCTCTTCATGTAAATAAACTCCTAAGTCAAGTTCCTCCAAAAATTTAAAATGAAAACTAAAAGTCAAAAAACAAATAAACACATTTCAACATGACATTAAAAAAAAAATTGCAAAAAGAAAACTATGTGGTCTGAAGATAGTTGAGAAGATTTTTCGATTGTTTGACATTTAGGTTTTTCCTATAAACTTCTAAATCAAATCTCTCTAAAATCTAAAAACAAACAAGTTTTCATACTTGTTCCAAAGTTCCATTATCCGCATGCATTTAGATAATATTTTTAGTGTTTGAGGTTTTTTGTCCATGTAAATAAACTTCAAAATTAACCCACCATAATATATAAACTTCTAAATCAAATCCCTCCAGAATCCAAAACATACATATTTCAATACAGTATATATATATATATATAAATAAGCAAATAATAAATGTTGAATTAGAAATTTCGCCCAATTAAATTTTACCATGTCATCACAACGAGAACTTAAGCTTATTTGAAAATTATAAATTGGATCATATCATATAATTTAGGAATAATCAGGTAAATAACATAATTAACACTATCATTTGGAAAAAAATAGTAAAAGGCAGAGTAGTTTTGAATTATACCAAACGCATGAAAATCACGTGAGTCAAACTTTTGGAAATCCTAAAATGCCCTTCTCATCTCTTTTAATTACAGTGTAATTAATTCAACATTTGTATTAACGAAATTGTTATTAATTCAACTATATATTCCAACCGACTTTCAATGCCAATTAACTTGATTATTTCAAGCGGATAATCCTCCTTAAATCTTGGGATTTTAGCCGCTATGAATTTATGTATTAAATTTAATACTTATTTTGAATTTTCAAATCTTCTACAACAACTAATTTTAAAATCTTCGTTTGAAATTTAAATTCTCATATTATATTAATTATTCCAATTGATATTTATTGTTTTTATTATACTTTCTATTAAATTTAATCAAGATTTACAGTTATAAAATACTTTTGAACATTATATTTATTATCCTTTTGTTCAAACCTAAAATATCAGAATACAACACGTAGCCCTAGCTTTCTTCATCCTTTCAACGTTTTATTCTTATGGCTAATAAACTATTAAGAGTTTTGTTCAATGGTAAGTGAGATGAAAATAACTACTATCATGACTTCCGATTTATAGAAGTTTCTGTTGCTTCAAACATATGTTTTAAACATCTTGTCGTTCTAATCCAATCTAAGGCTTTTCCAACTTCTGAATGTATTATTTCTAGGCTAACAATATATCAGGATTGTTGCAGAAATCGTAATGTGATTAGAATCGTGGAAGACAATTGACAACAAATCTACTTTGCAGGATGAAAGACTCCGCTTAATCGGTCACGACCAATAGTTCAAGTTGCAGAGTTTCTTCTTTCCGATGTGATTCCTATCGAGCCATTGTGAAAAGGTAGGCCAAGTGTAACGGTCATGCTTGTCCAGGGCCTGTTGCCCATGGCCGCATGCCCAATCCAACCCCCTTCTAGCTTACTTTCATATCCTGTATTGTATTAGTGTAGTTAGCTTGCTTTCTTTACATTTTCATTGTAAGTGACCACTCGCCCTTTTGGGCATTATTGCAAGGGCGCCAGTTGGCTTTTTGTTCAGAATGCACTATATGGGGATAAGACTAAACTCATTTCCTCATACCCGAGTAGTACTCTATAAAGCCGTTGTTGTTGCTTATTGCTTTCTAGTCTACTACAATCTTTCTTTCTTTATTCACACTCACAAATCTTCTTACGAAAACTTTTCTCCAAACCCGTTTTCTAAAACCGTTTTCCTAAAACGGGGTGGAGGTTGCAAGAGGCACTCGGTTGCCATCGGCAGTCCGTAATCGAGTTGGCTGGCTTGTTCGTGAGCGGGAACAAGTGCCGCACAATCGCTAAGAGAAGCTTCCGAAAGAGCGATTGTGACAGTTGGTATCAGAGCCAGGTTGGCTTATAGAGAGAAGATCAGTGAATCATGGTCGGCGACGAAGAACCTGAACAAGTCCATGTGGACAGATTGGTAGAGATGGAAGAACAAATGCTCCTACCTGAGAGAGGTCCAGATAATGTTGTTTCCTGAGACTGGCTACAAGAAGTTGCGAGAAAGCCGATGGATTGATGCGGTGGTAGCCGCCTAGAGAGATTACCCGTCAGAGAATTGATGATGAGGGTAGAGACCTCGAGACCAGACAGTACGGTCCGGCAGCCTTTGAACAGGCGATAGCTCCTCGGGCTCTGTTGCCCACATAGAGGAGCGTGTCGAAGAGCTGGATAGCTCCCAAAAGCAATACTTCAGAATGGTAAACTGACTTATCTGAAGACTTTCGATCGGCCCTGGATGTCGTCAGAGCCGAGATAGCGGATGTGAGATCTAGAGCGAATCTCACCATCCGAGCGGTAGGGAACCAAGCCCCACCTGGGGGCACAATGGCAAGTGCCGAATAAAAATCCCAGAACCGAAACCCTTCTGTGGGGTGCAAGAAGCGAAAGCCCTGAAAAATTTATCTTCGACCTTGAGCAATACTTCAAGGCGACGAACACAGTGACTGAAGAGTCAAAAGTCACAATAGCAACGATGCATCTAGTTGAAGATGCGAAATTGTGGTGGAGATCACGATTTACAGACATACAAGAAGGACGCTGCACTATTGATACTTGGGATAGATTGAAACAAGAACTTCGTTCGCAGTTCTTCCCTGAAAATGTCGAGATCTTGGCTCGACGGAAACTTCGAGAGCTAAAGCAAACAGGTAACATCAGGGACTATGTAAAACAGTTTGTAGGACTCATGTTGGACATACGAGATATGTTCTGAAAAAGACAAGGTCTTTTGCTTTGTGGAAGGGCTGAAACCGTGGGCAAAATCAAAACTATATGAACAGAGAGTACACGGATCTCCCCTCTGCCTACGCGGCAGCTGAACGGCTGTACGACCTTAGCACTGACTCACAAGATGTGAGGAAACAATCAACTTCCTCCAATGGGGGAAACAGAAACAGCCGTTCCAGTCCTCCCAGACCTGGGAGGAGGACAAGAACACAGGGGGGGACCGTAAATCATCCAACCGAGATCAGGAAACAACTGGCGGGGACCGCCACAACAGCATAACAATTACAACGCCCCTATCTTGTGTTCATATGTAGAGGGCACACAGGGCGGGCGAATGTCCAAATCGAACTGCTTCAATGCTTTTCAAGCCACATTGGCCTCTACCTCCGAAGACAGGCTGAACTGAAGAGACGGTAACCGAGCCAATGGCAGAAATTGAGAATCCCATGATGGGGGCATTGAAATTCCTATCTGCACTTCAGAAGAATATGGGAAAGGCGACGGAGCCACTAGAGAAAGGTCTCATGTATGTGGACGCTTGGGTCAACCAAAGATCGGCCAAAACCACGATGGTTGACTCTAGGGCTACCCATAACTTCATGGCTGAAAGGGAAGCTCGCCGTCTAAACTTGAATTGGGAAAGAGATGCAGGGAAGATGAAAGCTGTGAATTCCGCAGCCCTACCAATTACGGGGATAGCGAAGAGAACTCCGGTGAAGTTAGGAGATTGGAAGGGCTTCGTTGACTTCGTAATTGTCAAGATGGATGATTTCGACGTGGTACTGGGAATGGAATTTTGCTTGAACATAAAAGTCATACCAATGCCCCTTGCCAAATGCTTAGTCATTACCGGATCTACACCGACCGTAGTCCAAGCCAGTATCAAGCAGCCAAATGGGGTGAGATGATTCTCAGCCCTCCAATTGAAGAGGGGCCTGGCCCACGACGAACCTACGTTCATGGCCATCCCGATAGAATCAGTTGAGTCCACTGAAGAGGAGATCCCCCAAGACGTCTATTTGTCTTGGAAAAGTATTGAGACGTCATGCCGAAAAGCCTGCCCAAGTTCTTACCCCACGAAGAGGGGATTGACCATGAGATTGAGTTGTTGCCAGGGGCAAAGCCGCCTGCCAAGAATGCATATCGGATGGCCCCGCCAGAATTGGCTGAGCTTCGGAAACAGTTAGACGAGTTGTTAGAGGCAGGATTTATTTAGACCGGCAAAGGCTCCTTATGGAGCCCCAGTACTGTTCCAGAAGAAGAAGGATGGGAGCCTCCGTGTGTGCATCGACTATCGGGCCTTGAATAAGCTCACAGTCCGCAACAAATATTCCCTTCCTATCATACCTGATTATTTGATCAGCTTCACGGTGCTAAGTATTTCTCGAAGCTGGACCTACGGTCTGGATATTATCAGGTTCGATTGCTGAAGGAGACGAACCCAAGACGACCTGTGTCACGAGATATGAAGCCTTCGAATTCCTCGTGATGCCCTTTGGCCTCACCAATGCTCCAGCAACGTTCTGTATCCCTAATGAACCAAGTGTTTCACGAATACCTCGACAAATTCGTCGTAGTATATCTTGATGACATCGTGGTCTATAGTGCCTCGTTGGAGGACCATCGGCGTCCTCCAACTAGTCTTTGAAAAGCTGAGGAGAAATCAGTTGTATGTAAAGAGAGAGAAGTGCTTCTTTGCCCAAGAGCGCATAATTTCCTCGGCCACGTGATTGAGTGTGGTCGGATTGGTATGGAAGAGGCAAGGTGGCCGCAATTAGAGACTGGAGGGTACCATCATCCGTGACCGAACTACGATCCTTCCTCGATCTAGCCAACTACTAATAGGCGGTTCGTAGAAGGATTCTCGAAAGAACAGAGCCATTAACCGAACTGTTGAAGAAAGATAGCCAATGGAGCTGGACTCCTGAATGTCAAGCCGCCTTTGAGGCTTGAAGAGTGATGATTGAGGGCCGGTCCTCGGAATTGCCGACGTGACCAAGCCATTTGAAGTAGAGACTGATGCTTCTGACTTCGCGTTGGGCGCGTGTTCTCCTCCAAGACGGACACCCCATCGCGTATGAGAGTAGAAAAACTAAATGATGCCGAACGGAGGTATGCCGCCTCCGAGAAGAGATGTTAGCAGTAGTTCACTGCTTGAGGGGCCTGGAGACAGTATCTCTTAGGGGCCAAGTTCGTGGTCAAGACCGACAATACTCCATTTGTCACTTCTTCAACCAACCGAAGTTGTCGTCCAAACAGGCATGGTGGCAGGATGTCTAGCGCGGAGTTCGACTTCCAATTCGAACATGACCGGGAAAAGCAACAGCGGCTGACGCTCTTAGCCAGAAAGAGCGAACATGCGGCCCTGTGCATGTTCGCCCGCCTACAAGCAAGTACGGTGAGTGGCAACAGTACGATAAACTGTCAAAACTCACTTGACAAATGATACAGCGGCGCAGGCCATCTTAGTTGGCCAGAGAGGGGAAGACACGCCAGTTCTGGGTGGAAGATGATCTACTATACACCAAAGGCAATCGCCTCTACATCCCCAGATCCGGGGAGTTACGAAGGTCGCTGATGAAGGAGTGTCACGACACACGTGGGTAGGACATAATGGTTGGCAGAGGACTTATGCCCTTCTGAAGCAAGGCTACTATTGGCCAAGTCTTCGAGACGATGTCATGCAATTTACCAAGACTTGCCTTGTCTGCCAACAAGATAGGTTGAAAGGGCGAAATTAGCGGGTCTGCTGGAAACCCTACCTGTGCCCTCTAGACCGTGGGAGAGGTGGTCTCTCGACTTCATCACCCCATTTGCCCAAGGTGGGAGAGTTTGAATCGGTCCTTGTTATCATCGACCGATTCTCGAAATATGCCACGTTCGTCCCAACGCCGAAATGTGCACAGCCGTGATGACTGCTCAGCTGTTCTTCAAAAACATCGGAAATTATGGGTGTCCCCATGAGCATTGTTAGCGATCGGGACGGAAGATTCACTGGGACATTCTGGACAGAATTGTTCAGAATTTGGGATCATCACTGAATATTTCCTCTAGCTATCCATCCCAAACTGACGGACTACGGAACGCTCAACAGTATGCGTCGAGGAATATGCTGCGTCACTTTATCGACGCTAGGCAGAAGAACTGGTCCAGTTGTTAGATGTGCTCAGTTCAACTTCAATAGCCAACGAGTTCCGCGCCGGAAAAAACGCCCTTCGAAGTGGTGTGGCGAGGACAGCACTCATGCCACACTTGGTGGACCACCCTTATGCAGGCAAAAGTCTTCAGGCACATAAATTTACTAAAGAGTGGAGCAAAACCTCTGGAGATCGCTCGCGCCTACCTAGAAAGAGCATCGAAGAGGATGAAGAAGTTGCGTGATAAGAAGCGGAGGGCCCTTGAGTTTCAAGCTGGGGACAAGGTCCTGATCAAGCTACGACCGGAACAGTTTCGTTTTCCGAGGCCAGAGACGGACTCAACGCAGTAAGGAAATATGAGGTCTAGTGGAGGTAATTGAGAAGGTCGGGGGAACCTCTACAGGGTTCAGGTACCTCATGGATGAAGATTATCCTATCATCCATGTGAGTATCCTGAAGCCTTATCATCCCGATCCCAGAGGACGAACAGCGAAACATGCTAAGGCGCCCCCGGTCACGATAAAGAGTTCTGCTGAGAAAGAAGTTGACACAATCCTGGATAACGTACGCGCGCGTATTGGAAGACCAGACGAGAACTGAACGAGTTCTTAGTGAAATGGAAGGTCTCCCCGACGAAGAGTCAGTTGGAGCGAGCGAAGACTTGAAGAATGCAGCTCCAGCCATTGTGAGGTTTTGAACAAGGTCGGTTGACGGGGACGTCAACCAATTAAGTGGGGGAGAATGTTAACGGTCATGCTTGTCCAGGGCCTGTTGCCCATGGCCGCATGCCCATCCAACCCCCTTCTAGCTTACTTTCATATCCTGTATTGTATTAGTGTAGTTAGCTTGCTTTCTTTACATTTTCATTGTAAGTGACCACTCGCCCTTTTGCATATGCAAGGGCGCCGTTGGCTTTTTGTTCAGAATGCACTATATGGGGATAAGGACTAACCATCATTTCATATCCCGGAGTGTACTCTATATAACCGTTGTTTGTTGCCTATTGCTTTCTAGTCTACTACAATCTTTCTTTCTTTATTCACACCTCACAAATCTTCTTACGAAAACCTTTTCTCCAAACCCGTTTTAAACCGTTTTCCCTAAAACGGGGGTGGAGGTTGCAAGAGGCACTCGGTGTGCCATCGGCAGTCCGTAATCGAGTTGGCTGGCTTGTTCGTGAGCGGGAACAAGTGCCGCACAATCGCTAAGAGAAGCTTCCGAAAGAGCGATTGTGACACCAAGCATATAGACGATGTTGGTATTAACTTGTTTGCCTTGGGGTCTTATATCCACCTTGACTAATTCGATCAAGGAAGGATATACCATCCTCGGATATTGTTTGTTTCTTTTCTATTCATCAGACCTCCACAATTGACACCAACACCACATCATAATTGGTTAGTAATATCAATTGATAATTTTTAGTTAGGATTTTCACACTCTAATATAAATCGATTTCTTTCTTCACAATTATTTAGATAAAGTTTTTATTAGTCCAGCTCTCACTTTTTAAACTAATATTTTGATCTAGAACCAAGAAAAAAATATTGTTACAAAATTTTGGATAAGTTCAACAACGATGTAGATGGTTTGGTTGAGTGATTTTCAATTGCCATATATATCTCATTGGAAATATCGCCAAAAAATTTCAATAGACCTTTTGATGACTACAAAACCTTCATCCGAATTACAGTGTAATTAATTTTTCTTTAACACTAAAATGCTCTCACCTGGATTTTCAAAATTTTGAGTAAAGTGGAGGAAATTATGGTTGCGATGATAGATTCAGAGATAGTGATTCTATTCACGACCACATCAATACATCAATGTTGGCAGATGAGTCGATTCGGAGAGAAAAATGGTGGCAACTTGGTTAGAGAAGAGGTTGGGGCAGTAATTAGAGCCTAGCCTACCGATAGTCTCTAGATGTTAGTTTTAATTACAATATAACTATGAATATTTCTTAATAAGTCAATTGCAATCTCATTTGTATGGTTGAGGGTAGTTTAGACTTTTATAAATTTGTTTATTTTTTATTTGTTTTGCCATTTTTGGTAATGAGATGATGATTTGCTATTTTTACAAATGAAAAGTTAAAATTTATTATTCTTCTCGTTAGCCCTATAATTTAAAGTCACTTAGGTCTATAGCCCACACTCAATTCAAGCTCATGGAAAAAACTTGGGCCAAAGGAAAGACTAGGCCTAATCCCAACAACTTGGGGGAGGGGTTTGAAGCTCTGAAGAAATGAGACCCTAAAGATTAAAAGCTCTGAAGATTGAAGTTTGAAAAATTGAAGCTCGAAGCTCCTAAGGTTTCAAGTTCTAAAGACTCAAGCTTCCTAAGTTCTCAAGCTCCCAAATTCTCAAGCTCCAAAATCTAAAGCTCCCAAGTCTTGAAGACCAAAACTCTTAAGTTCTCAAGTGCTAAAGATTGAAGCTTCTTAAGTTCCAAAGACTGAAGCATTTAAATTCTGGAGATATGAAGAATACAACTTCTCTTAAAGTCTTAATATCTAAATAATACAACTCCCTACAAGCTTTGAAGATTTAAAGAATATAACTCTTTCTCAAGTTCTAAAGACCAAAGCCATGAAACTATCAGATCTTGAAGACTGAAGCTCTCAAGCCTAAAGATTGAAGCTTCAAAGGCTAATGCAAGAAGATCAATATGTTCAAAGGTCAATTCTCCAATAAGATCATCAAGTTCAAAGGTTGGTTCTCTAAGAAGATCATCGAGCTCAAAGGCCGATCCTCTAGTATATCAACAAGCCCAAAGGTTGATCCCTCCACGAAGATCATTAAGCCCAAAGGTCGATCATCCAAGAAGATCAACTAACTTAAAGATTAAAGTTTATCTTTTTTTTTAGAGAAAGCATCGAAGGATAGCGTATTAGAGATTGTACTCACTATATTAAAAAAATTAATACAAATACAAAGTTCCAATTCCATGAATTAAATTTCTCCTAAAATCTCATGTGAACAAATTGACACGCCCGGTGGGACCTCTCTATCTTTCATTTCTTTCTTTCATACAATATCAAATGTTGTCCAAAGGCAATGCTCCCAAAACTTCAGATGATGCTATGAAGGGATTTGATTTCTCGCAACGGAAGCGAGCGATCACTTGTCTTTGAAATACGTTTTACATAAGCTTAAATTAATAGAGCAAACAGAAACAATGATAAATATAAGATCTTAAGCATACTTCTACTAGCATTTGGAGAGGAAAAAGGATAAGATAAATACATACCCTCGAAAAAACAATTTCTTCACTTTTCCTCTCCACAACAATAGATCATGAATTGTGATAGCTCTTCTGCTTCTCCCAAAATCAGCAACACCGAATACCACCACAAAAGAGTCTTCCTTATTATTCTCAAGGAGATAACCAACGACATAGTGGTGGGCTTGCCTATGGACTTTGGTAAGAGAAGAATAATAGAGATCTTGAGAGGGAATTTTTCATAGATGAATGTTATAGAGGAAGAGATCTTACAAAGAGAACCATTCTTCTGCTTTTTCATTTCACATAAAAAACCAACTCATTTGTTTTTCTTCTCTACCACGCATTTAATTGAGAGAATGAAGTTAAAAAATAACTACTTCAATAACTCCCAAGGAGTTATACTTAATTTTAATTTCAAGACATTTAAATTTTAATTATATTACATTAATATAATTAAATACCATATCTTATATCTTATATAATATATAACCTATAGCTTATTATATCATATATAATATAACATATAGTTTATATTCTCTCATATAACTGTAGTATTAATATGAATCATATTCTTATTAGTTTTAACCTATAGTTTCTATATGAATCATATTCATATAATAATATTTGAATCATATTCAAATAATAATCTCTCTCATCAAACTATATAGATTTAATATGAATCATATTCAAATTAATTTTAACATATAGTTTTTATATGGATCTCATTCATGTAATAAATACTTGAATCATATTCAAATACTTATCTCTTTCATATAATGTATCAACATACGTTACATTTTATAATATATCAACATACATTATATTAATTATATCTTATACAATTAATTTCCTTTAATTAATTCAAATTAAACCAAAATTAATTTAATTCTCTTTAGTTCTTATCGAGCTAAGAATGAGACCTTTTGGACCTACAGATTGAAGCTATAATGATACGAGATTAATTGATTAATCTCTTCAATCAAATTAATCAACGTTCATTAACTGTTTATCATTCCACTAAAGACCGGTAGTTGCACTCTCTGCGCCGTAGATATATTTATGTGTATGTTGGATATAACCAATCAATAGTGTGTTGACTCTTCACAAATTGCTCGTAAGTATAGTTTGGTCAAAATTACCATTTTACCTCTGTAGTTACATTTAACTCTTTAAGTACCACGTATCCCTCTAATGAACTAGTCATAGTCCCACTATAACTCGACCTCTCTCTAGCCAGTGAGAGGGTGAGGGCCCTCATTATTCAAGACTCGGAATCAACCTTTAAGGGAGCAATTCATATACTTACCCCAGGGAATGAGTGAATTACATATTGTGTAGCTGAGTTTTCAGCTCCCCACTCAGAAGAATCCCCAAAATGGTAGACATATCGAGTTAGTGAATCTGACCACTCTCACTCATACAAATCAAAGGACCGCCATCATAGGTAAGGGTTTACAACTCACTCAGGATTAAGGTCAAGTCACCTATGGTCATCCTAGTGAAATGTAAGTCTCTTCTAGCAATGGTGTTATAAAGAGAGACTTAACATTTCATGGTTTGGTCTTATACAAACTATTTGTATAGGATACCCCACTCACATGTCTTCACATGAATGACTAGAATCAGATCATTTGTAACACTTTACAACAATGGTAACATTTACAAAGCAGGCCATATCAGTGGTATTACCAGCATAAGGCACCCAATCTTATCCATATACTACAGACCATTTAAGTTACTACTTAAATATGATCCACTTGTATGTCTACCACATACATGTTTAAGTTACATAAAATAACCTTGGATTTTTTCTTCAATAGATTATTGCATATAAAATAATCAACCATTGATTCAATTAACATAAAACTACAAGGCTTTAGGGCATACATTCCAACAACTTACATGGGACCAATTACTCGTGGTCGCTCCAAAGAGATCCAGCAATTTGAAGAGCAACCTGTTGAAAACGTCTTAAAACTCGCAATTCGTATTGTTTAAATATAATATATTTTTTTGTAATAAATGTATTATTGAAACTGTATTCAATAAAAGTGTTATTGAAATTTTATTCTGTTTATAAAATCCAATAAATGAACCCATGGCTATAGTATTAATACTTTAACTTTATGTAGATACATAAAAGAGGATCAAATATTAGTTTATAGCAAAAAAGGTCTATAAGTATATGGATGAGATTGGATACCTCATCCTGGAGACATTACGGATGCGGCCCACTTTGTATTATTGATACAAACGACATGATCCTGAAATTATTTATGTGGAGACATGCGAGTGGGGGACATCTTATACAAAAGACGTTTGCATAAGACCAGACCGCGAAATAGTCTCTTTTTCTTTATAACAATCATATACTGTTAAAACTGACTATTTCAAATCGATAACCCAAGGTAACTTGATCTTAATCCTAAATTAACTATAAACTCTTGTTTATTCGGGATTATCCTTTGATCTGCATAGGTGAGAGTGGTTCAACATCACCGCTCAATAACTCTCCTATTTTGGGGATAAAACCAGATAGATAGTTGGGACATAGTCTTGCAGGAAGGAACTCACTCCTACCCCTCTTAAGGTTAGCAAATAGGTTGTTCCCTTAAGTATTGATTCCTGAAATTGAACAAATGGGCCCCGCCCTCTCGTGACATAGAGGGATATGATTTATTAGTTAAACTACAAACCAATTGTTCAATAGGGGATTAGTGGAGACTTAAGAAACAAGATGTATTTACAAGGGTAAAACAGTAATTTTGACATAGTTGTAAATAAGAACGGCCTATGGTTAAATCAAGTGGACAAAAATATATCTACAGTGAGGAGAGTGCAACTAATGAGTTATAATAGTATGTCTCAGTAGTTAACGAATATTGATTATTTCGGTTTAAAGAGTTTAACCAATTAATCTCAAATCCTTGGAGCTTATGATCTGTTGGTCCAAAGGTCCCTCAATTAGCTCGTAAAAGATTAAACCTTGGATTTAAATATTGAATGAATTTTCAAATTCAATTTTAGGGTTTGGATAATTATATTTAATATAATTAACGTTTAAATTTATTGAAATTGATTGTATTTGGAGAGTTTAATATGTTTAAATAATGATTTAAATATTGATTACATGAATGAGGATTCATATTTGAACTAGGTGTTTTATTAATTTAATATTTGATATTAAATCACGATTAATCAATTAATTAATTGAATTTGTTTAATTAGTTATTTAAATTAAATCAATTTCAAATTGAAAAGTTCAATTTTCTGAAATTGAATTTATTTTTAATTAAATTAAATTAAAGATTAAATTAAATAAAACTTGAAAAAAATGATTCAAAGTGGATTTGTCCCAAATTTTGAATTTGAGTGTATTTTTCCAACATCTTGAAGGAAATCAAACATGAGGATTTCCATGAGCAGCGAAAGAATCGTTCCAAATTCCATTCGAGTTGAACATAAACAATTACAGTACAAGAACGAAAACTAACAGGTCATGCACAACAAGAAATTATAGCATGCTAACAAAAATATCAATGGATAGAGTATGCGCACCTTTGAAGAAATATTCTTCAAACTCCCTCGATCAATCTCCAATAGTCCAAGAACAGCAACACTCGAACACAATGATCGGAACAACACGATCACCAACACGAACGACTCCTCCACGAGACCAATTGAGTCCAACTCGATTCATAAAGTGAGTGAGGACACCACCACAATGATTAGCTTGGTATTCTCAGTGTGAGAATCTAGGAGTTGTGAGCTCTATATGATCTTGGCTCGAGGAAGAGACTGGAGGACAACGATCACGCAGACGATCGAGCAAGTGGAGGGGATAAAAAGCTCTATCGTATAGACGATGTGCTTGATCGTTTAGTAAATGGAAGCCCATCGTATAGACTTAGTCACTCGATCGTTTAGCTACGATCAACTAATGAATTATCGTATAGTTAAAGCTCTATGATCGTTTAGTCTCTGTGAGCTATCGCTTAGTGAAACACTTTCACTTGATAGCTTTCTTCGTGAGTTATTTTTCCGAAAGTGGCAACTCTCTAATTTTTAGGAAAACAATTTTCCTTTTTATCTCACGGTTACCATAAAACCACCAATAACCTCCCACTCAATTTGATAAACAAAAAATAATTAATTATCAAATAATTAATATATTATAAATAAAAATGATAACCAACTTATCATATTATTATTTATAACCTATAGTTTTAATATTTCATCTCATGAAACATACAAACCATAATTCCTTTCTTATTTTATGGTACTTAATGTAAATTATATTTACATTAATCTCCATTTGATGTATCTCATACATCACACCAATTATATCATATATAATTGAATTTCCTTTTGTTAATTTGAACACTTCAAACTAACACCAAGAACTGCAACTTGAATCCATTGAGCTACCAAGGGGACCTTATAGACATGTAGCTTGAAGCTCCAATGGTACGTGAATAATTAACTAAACTCTTTAGTCATAGGATCCACCATCCGTTAAGTGCTGGACACTTCATTAAAGACCAACAGCTACACTCTCCTCACTACAAATATATTTTTGTGTCCATATCAAACAATCAACAGTGTGATAACCCTTCACAGATAGCTCGTAAGTACAACTGAGCCTATATATCATTTTGCCCCTATAGTTACATCTAACTCCTTAAGTACCACTGATTTCTCTAATGAACAATAAGTCATAGTCCTACTATGACTGGGTCCTCTCTTCCAAAGAGAGAATGTGGCCACTATGTTCAAGACCCGGAATCAGCCCTTAAGGAGCAATCTATCTACTTACCCCTGCTTTGGGGAAGGAGTGAATTTCATCTTGTGTAACTGAGTTTTCAGCTCCTCAATCAGACAAATCCCTAAAAATGTAGGCTTGTTGAGTTGGCAATCTGGCCATTCTCACCCATACTAATCAAAGGACCGCCCTCAAAGGCAGGAGTTCCTAAAACACTCAGGATTAAATTCATGTCACCTATGGTCATTTAAGTGAGATATATGTCTCAAGTATCAACGACGTTATATAAAGAGACGAATCATCTCGTGGTCCGGTCTTATATAAACTCTTTGTATAGGACACACCCGCTCACATGTCTTCACATGAATGGTCAGAATCCGACCAATAGTTCACAACACTTGTAAACCTTTACAAAGCGGGTCGTATCCGTAGTGTCATAAAGATAAGCTATCCCTCATTTATCCTTATACTACGACCTTTTTAGGTTATTACTTAAGGCATGATCCATTTGTATATCTCATATACATGCTTAAGTTTATATATAATAACTATAGATCTTTGTTTATTGGATATGAGTAAATGTAAATAAAATAACTCTTATTTTATTAATAACAATGTGTACAAAGTTTACAAATTACGAGACTCCGGGAGAATTATGACACCAATCCCAACACATCTAATACCTAGCCCATTAATTAAGTGTTAGTTGAAGTGTCAAATAGCTGATTGAATTAGTATTTTCATGGTTAAGTTGAATATATACTTCAATTTGATACGTTTGAAGGGCATGTAAACAAAATTTTAGAGAAAATTCTTCAGAAAATTATTTTCCTCTCAAACCCTCTCCAATCCACTTCGATTTCCCTCTCAATTCAAAGTTTTACCACTCAATCCAAGGCTAAGAATAGTAGAGAAGATACTCTTGGTGGTCTACTGAAGAAATTGAAGGTCAATTTCGTGGAGATTGCAAGCGTCAAATGGATTTTTATAAAGGTTGTAAAACTGAAACCCTCTTTATTTTGAAATTTTATTCTTAACATGCTTGTTACTTAAATTAATGTCATTAAAGTACTTAAAGATTCTATTAGCTTCCACCTTTTGCGTGTTTACTACATCAATTGGTATCAGAGCATGATTTAAGCACTCAATTAACGTTAATTTGAGTTTGGTGGGTGAATTTCTTGAGATGCATGTTATGTGACAGATGTGGATGTTCTTACAGTTTTGGCATTAGATTCTTCTTTGATTATGATGTTGTAATTGTAATTGGTTTTTGATTGATGGGTCTTAATGTGTGTTTAAGGGTATGTAATTTTATTGGAGTCAATAGAGTTAAAATTAGGTTGTAATTTAAGATTCAAGCAAGTAAGGTCAGTTGGAGAAAACTAAAAAAGACGCCACTGCCATGCAGCATCGCGACACTGCCCATACAGTGTTGCGATACTGTTCTTTCTGAAGACCGAGGCATTGCAGCATTGGGATGAAGCATCGTAACGCTACTTATCCCAGCCTAATGTGCGCGCAAGAAGTTGGCTCTCAGGTTTGGACCGGTTTGATCGATTCGATTGGCTTGAAGTTCGATTCAACCCGTTTTGGTCTGGTTCAACATCTTTTGGAGCATTGGAGGGTCAGTTCAGGCGATTCGGGTCTGGTTCGGGTTACGTCGAGTGGTCCAGAGGCTTTTTTTTTTTTGTAATATTTTGCCTAATTACTTACTTACGATGCCAAAGTTGGTCCATATCAATGTTGTTTTTTTAAAAATATTTATGCATGCGATGTATGTTATATTTAATTCAAACATGTATGCACATATTGTATGTAATGTTGATTTGAAATCTCACCATAGGAAAGCACATTTCATGCATTAACATATGTTATAAATTAGTTATAATATATATTATGCATGTTTAGAGTTTCATAAGTTTAATATAATTGTTATATTAAAGTATGGGATGCTTAAGTGTATGTTATAGTATGTCTATAGTTTTATAAGTGTTATAAAATGAATTAGACATTTAAAATCTATAACAAAGATAAGATGCATGCTCATTTAAGTTTAATAACAACTTGTTTTAATAGTTATCTTATAAAACACGGTTACAAACTCAATCGGTCTATAATCTTGTCTAAGGCTTGAGGTACTTAAGTTGACGGTTTACATAACACTTGCTACCTGGGGATTATAGCCAAGATATTGAGCGTTGTTAACTGGTTTTATGAGTGTGCATGAGCGGTGTGAGGTAATAAAATGGTTTTATCACTTAGACATCATAGGTTAAATCCAAATATAAACGTTATACTTGGATAAACTACATAGATTTAGGGTGTTTATAAGCCGAAATATACCTAAGTACAAGAAATACCCAAACAATTAGAATACTTCAATGGGAGCTTAATAATATATACTATATTAAATGCATCGTTAGTATGATAGAGTTGACAAACACTAAGTAGCGAAAAAGAGAGCCAATCATCGATTACGTCAATAGATGGAGAGGTCTTGAATATGTGTGTATTCTTATCTCTTGGATGAAAGATTTCGTTTGAGTTGCCTTCTTTCAAGATTTCACTTGAGTTGACGTTTTTCATAAATGAGGTGTTTTTTTGTGGAGAGTTTGAATTGAAGAGAATTGAAGGCACGTACACACAATGGAGAGGTGTGATGAGGGTAAAATGAAAATTCTTTAACAAAAAACTAAGGACTAATTGGGAACCTAAAGATTCTCCTTTATCCTGCCTTTTATATATGGTAAGATAAGATAGTATTTTTTTAAAATAAATCTTTTTAATAGATAAAAAATTACACCTTTGAAGCTTTCTCAATAAATGAATTTGTGTTGTACATTTGAAGAGCACAATGGGAACACGTATACCAATAAAATATAATACTAAAATAAATACAATATGATATAAACATTAAAATAAATTAAATATGATACATAAATTAACAAAATATGAAATAAAGAAATTTCTTTAAATTCTCCACTTTCTCTAATTTTTATGGATTTTGCCCAATGTGTGTCTTCTAAAATCCACCAAATGTCACTATTTATAGACAATTTTGCAAGTAGAAGGTGGATTACATGGACACTAATAATGTGTAATGTTGAGACACATGGACAACATTTTAGGAAATGAGAGCATGACACATAGTTAATGGACACTAAGGATGAGCATCTAATAGGCATCTATTATATATCATAATATTTATAATACTCCCTCTTACATGCCCATTATATATATGAAATATGTCTCGTTAAAACCTTATTAGGAGAAAACTCAATGGGGAAAAAAATCCTGGTGAAAGGAAAAGAATACATATTTCATATAATTTATACTCCTAAAAAGTATATTTACTCCCTTCATGGAAATATCACTTGAGATTTCTGAGTCGCCGCATTTCAATGTTATGCACCAGTTTTTCAAATATTACAGTAGGTAATGCCATTATAAATATGTCTATTAGGTTATCTTTCGAACAAATTTGTTGTGCAATGATGTCACTGTTTTCTTTAAGATCATGAGTGTGGAAAAAGTTTGGTGAAATATGTTTTTTCTATCTTCTTTAATATATCCTCCTTTGATTTGGGATGTGCATGTTGTGTTGTCTTTGTATGATATTGTTGGAAGATTTTTATTATATGACAAATCACATGTTTTATGAATGTGTTGAATCATTGATCTCAGTCATACACGTTCTCGATTAGCCTCGTGTGTTACAAGAATTTCAGCATGATTTGAGAAAGTATCCGTTGTGATCTGTTTCATTGACCGCCATGATATAATAGTTCCTCCGCATGTGAATAGATAACCTATTTGACATCTAGCTTTGTGTGGATCAGATAAATATCCAGAATCTGCATAACCAACTAGATCAAAGTTTGATTTATTTGAATAGAACAAACTCACATCAATCATTCATCGGAGATACGGAGTATATGTTTAATTTCGTTTCAATGTCTTTTTTTATGGAGAAGAACAATATCTTGCTAATAAATTTACTAAAAATACAATATCAGATATTGTATTATTAGCAAGATACACAAGTGCACAAATTGTACTAAGATATGGTACTTCGGGACCAAGAAGTTCTTCATTATCATCTCGAGGTCGAAATATATCTTTCTTCGCATCCAGTGAATGAACTTCCATTGGTATGTTCAATAAATGTGTTTTGTCCATATAAAATCTTTTCAAAACTTTTTCCTGTATAAGTTGATTGATGAACAAATATCTTATCTGCTAAATGTTCAATTTGCAAACCCAAGTAAGACTTTGTTTTTCCAATATCTTTTATCTCAAATTCTTTCTTAAGATATTCTATTGCCTTTGAAACCTCTTCAGGAATCCCAATTATATTTAAGTAATCAACATATACAATTATAATAGCAAATCCTAACCGTGATTTCTTTATAAAAATACATGGACATATTGGATTGTTTTGATATCATTCTTTCAACAAATATCCACTTAGGCGATTGTACCACGTTCTTCCTCATTGTTTCAATCTATATAGTGATCTCTTAACTTTAATGAATACAATTCCTGAGAACTTGATTTATATATTTTAGATAACTTAAATCTTTATGGGATTCTCATATAAATATCATTATCAAGAGATCCATATAAATATGTTGTGACTACATCCATAAGATGCATGTCCAGCTTTTTACATATAGTCAGACCAATTAAATATCTTAGTGTAATTGCATCCACCACCGGATAATACGTTTCCTCATAATTGATACCATGTCTTTATGAAAAACCTCGTGCAACTAGTTTTACTTTATATCTTGTGACCTCATTGTTTTCATCTCTTTTCCTCACGAATACCCATTTGTATCCCACAAGGTTGACACCTTATGGTTTTCGAACTACTGGTAAAAAAAACTTGACGTTTTGAAAGTGAGTTTAATTCTTCCTCGATTGCTTATTTCCACCGAAGCCAATCTTTTCTTTGTCGAAATTTTTCAACAGATTTTGGTTCAGAATCCTCATTTTCGGATATAATATCAAAAGCAACATTATACGCAAAAATATTGTCAATAACTACACAAGTCCAATTCCATCTCTTTCCTGTCATGACATAGTTTATTGAAATCTCATTATTATCTTTATGTATTTCACCTTCCTCGTTAGTTATGTCACGAATTTATTCATGGGTATTTATATCCTCAACCAAGTGTTTTTTTATTTTAATTATATCTTTGGAACCCACTGGTCTACCACGCTTCTAACGTGTTTGAGACTCATTAGTGATATTTATTGTATTGGGATATCAATTTTTTATGGAACATTTGCAACTGGTATATGTAATTTTGTTACTCTCTTTGCATCTATTAAATGCATCTGGTAACTGGTTTGCTATATTTTGCAAATGAATTATCTTCTGAACTTCAAGTTCACATTGATCTGTACGAGAATCTAAATGAGACAATAACGATGCATTCCATGTAATTTTTTTTCCAACTTCTTAATTCCTCTCCCTAATGTTGGAAAATTTGTCTCATTAAAATGACAATCAGAAAATCGTGTAGTAAATACATCACCCGTTAGAGGTTTGAGATATTTGATAATTGACAGGGAATCATATCCAAGATATTTTCCTAACCTCCTTTGAGGACCTATCTTACTATGTTGTGGTAGGACAATTGAAACATATATTGCACATCCAAATTCTTCACTTTCTCCAATTTTCATGGACTTTGCCCAATGTTTGTCTTTTAAAACCCACCAAATGCCACTTTCATGTGTCCCAATATTACACATTATTAATGTCCATGTAATCTACCTCTTACTGTCAAATTGCCTATAAATAAATAGTGACATTTGGTGGGTTTTGAAAGATACGCATTGGGCAAAATAAAAATGGAGAATTTAGAGAAATTTCTTGTTTTATATTTTGTTAATTTACATATTATGTTTAATTTATTTTATTGATATCTATATTCTCAATTGTGCTCAATAAATTATTATTTTTAAGTTTAATGGTAAAAAATCAAATGATTATGGTGCGAAGTTTTTTTCTCTTTTCTTTTTTCCTTTAATTGAAAATTCAAACATGGTCACATGTTTTTGTTTTTCATTTTCGTAATCTAAGGGGATATTTCTGGGCCCAAGGAGAGAGATACCGAAAGCCCAAATGAGGCTTGAAAGACTACACTACACAACTTAAGTCCATGTCAGTTAAAAAAAAAAAAAATCATGTATAATTGTTCACATTAGCTATTAAATTGAGAATATTACCTAATGAACTTTGTCCATCTATAACATTTTGTCTATTTTGTTTTGATCGCGAGACTTTAAAAATATTTTATTTTAGCCCATAATATTTTGATATAAAATTATATCTTAGTTATTGCCAACAAAATTTGTAATTTTAAAACGGCAATAATTTTTGTCGTGTTTAACCCTACTCTCAAACATATAATTGATCACTTAAAACTAACTTAATAATGAATTTCATATTTTTAAATGAAATTTTCACATCATCAATTTTTTTTAAAAAAAGATCATAATAAACATGACTCAATTGACATGTGAATGTGTCAGCGACCAAGAGGTTTTGGTTCAAATCACAGGGAAAAAACAGTCTATAAATGATCAATTTTTTAATAAAAGTTTGAAGACTAAGATAAAATGAACATGGATGAACACATAAAAAAAATTAGGATCATTAGTATGATTTAAACCAAATGTCAAGCAACCACAATATGACTAGTTAAGGTTAGAAGTGTATCAATTAAAACCTAAAATTGTTAATGGTATAAATTTTAAACCCTAAGTTTTTATAAGTGAGTCAATTTAGACCATTCATTAAAATTTCGTTTTAAAAATCACCGATGCATAACTTTCCCATGTGTATGAGCGTTCTTTAAATGCAAGATTAACGTAAATGAGAGAATACTTGAATTAAGTACGTAGATCATAGTGTGACAAAGGACATACTATTGCAACTTTGACATCCTCTCAAAGGTGTTCTTTGATCGAGACTAATATTTTTCCATGTAGTATTCTTCTCTTTATCCTAGATGGAATTTTGAGAAAATAGTAGTTGTTTGTTTGTTTATTTGTTTTTTACTCCCTTACTTTTTAAAAAAAAACAATGATTTTTAATTAAAAAGTTATTAAAGAACTCTATTATCATTTTTTATTATCAAAGTACTAAAAAAAACAACAACATATGTTTATTAAAAAAATAAATGAAACAATACCTACCTTAGAAAAAAATTAATAACCAGAAGCTCCCTTCTTGGTATTCTCAAGTCTTGAAGGTCCACAATCCCACTAAGCAAACATATCTTTAAGTTTCACTTTCTACAACCAAGGTGTCTATGCCAATTGTCTTGCAAGTGGAAGACAAGGGGAAAAGGAGAAAGAGAAGGGAGGATGTATTAAGAATATAGTATAATTATTCTAGTGTTGGTCTCTAAAAGCCACAACCTTGAGAATAATAAAAACCCTAAATCCCCCCTTTTTCTTCCCACTAAAGATGGACACACACCCCATTTCACCCTCAATCTTTCTTTACTATTTCTTTTCATAAACTTTACTTTAACCCTTTGTCTTTTAGGGTTTTATCAAGATTTAGGTTAGAATCTATGTATCTATCTATCCTAAATCCCCTTCTCTCTCACTAATCCTTGTATTAGATTGACTAATATATATATTAAATTACTAAGAAATGTCTTTTTACAATTATATTCTTTATACCATTTATAGATTTGTGAACTAGAGAATCATATATCAAATTGGATACAATGTTTAACTTGATAATATTCTGAATTTTGAAACTTAAGAATAGTGTTAAAAAGTCTTGACATCTCCCATTAGTTGGAAGGCTTGATACGCTAGCCTTACGAAAATGGATTTTATTTTGACTCTTCAAAAAAGTTTAATGTTTCTCTTAATTATATATATTTTTTTTCCAACTTAGTGTCCAAACTATATTTTGGCGTTTAAACTTTCAAATGATCATTTTTATCATTACAACATTCAACGTTCGCTCTTTAAATATCTATTTTTAACTAACATACATAAATAGATACATGCTCATGTTATTACATTAAACTACATATTTGAAACCTTATTATCTATCATTTAAATAAGGAACTAATAGAATGACAATACATAAGCATATCTCAATCGATAAAGACACTTATATAAAGATCCGAATTTAGATTATCCCATCCTAGTTGAAACCCGAAAGAAGAAAGGAAAAAAAGAGCAAACAAACAAGAAAAGAACAACACACATTACTAAAATATTTAAGTTTAAGAGACCGAGAAATTTAAAATTTAAAACTAATCTTTATTTGATTGGTAACTATTTGATTTTTTATTTTAATTTTTGAAAATCAAACATATAAACACCCATTTGGCCACTTCTATTTTTTTTTTCTTTTATTATCTACTTTTACCAATGTTGTAATATCCCAAGTCAAGTTTTAAAAACTATAAAAAAACACTTTTAATTTGTAACTTATAGAAATCGTGTTTGTTTCTCCACAATTTATTTACTATGTTCTCTCCATTTATCAGGAAACATTTGAATTATCACCAAAATTAAAAGAAAACATATTAAAAAAATATCTTTTCATCTCCATTTCCCTTCCACGTTCTTTAAAAATAACCAACGACCTTTTTCTTAAAATTTAAGGGATTAAAAGATTTTATTTTAAAGTCTTAGGCATGTTTGATAATAGAAGTTGAAAGCAACAGTATTACTAACTTCACTTGTTGTTTGGTTCAAGAAGACAATTTAATTCACGATCTTCAATGTCATTCTGAAAGACCAAACATACTAAAATCTTATGGCCTATTCGAAATTTCATAACTTTGAGAAATTTTAACTTAAACGAATTTAAATAAATTCCATTATTTGTGTTACATGAAATACGATGATTTTGAAATCATACAAATTATTTGGACTAAAATGGTTAATTTCACATAATTTAAAAGTAAATTATTTATTTAATCTTATCCTATTTTAATTTAGGACTAATCACAGTTCTTTCGCTAGAACTAACAAAATCACAGCTAAAAAGCATATATTATTAAACTTAATTATTTTTTTACAATTAAAATACAAAAGTTTAAATAAATTTATTTAAATCTTTTTTTGTTCCAAACAAAAAGTAATAATATATAAAATCATCTATCAAATATCAAATCATTTATCAAACTTTCTTGAATGCAAATAGAGTGCTAGGGGCAAAAACGTAACTTCAGCTAATATTTAGTGGCAATTTTCAAAATTATGTCCTCGAGTTTGAAATATAAAATAATATTATTTTAGAAAAAGATTGAATGTGTAGAATTCCAATGGCAGTACAGCTACAGACTACAGAGAGGAGACAGAGAGAAAGAGAAAGAGAGAGAGAGATCCGTGAAGGAGACATGAATCGTGTTGAGATTCAGCTCAAAAGGGAAATTCTTGTCGACAACAATGGAGAACCATGGTGGGTAACTGCTATCACCGGTAGCCGCACTACCAGACATCTGGGTCCCATCATCATCACACCCACCTCCTCCTCTTCCTCACACTCATTCCATCTTCTTCCTCAAACAATCCTTCTTCCTTTCAATCCAACCATTTCTCTATTCCCCCTGTTTTACTCCATCTCCATTCCCTCTCCATGGAACCGCCTCTAGGTTTACTGGGTAGCACCGGCATTGCCAGTGCCGACGGCTCTTCTGGGGCCTCCAACGATGAGAATTCTGTTTCCAAGGCTAAGGAGTTGAACAACCACCAGACGGATTTGTCATCCGAGGAATTTTCTTCCCCTGTTGAGGCTGAGCTCGAATTAGGGTTAGGGCTCAGTCTTGGAAATGGGGTTTCTGCCGGTAAGGGTAAACATGGTGTTTGGGGTGAGCGCGGCCGGATACTGACTGCGAAAGATTTTCCCTCGGCGATCTCTCCTGGTGGGTCGTCTTCTTCTTCTTCTTCTTCGGCTAGATTCTCTGGCAGACCTGTTGCTGTTTCTGGTGTCAAGAGGGCGGCGGAACCTGTTTCCCACGACGGCGGTTCTCCTCCTCCGGCTGTCAAGTTAGTGGGATGCTCTGTTTATAATTGATTGTTGGATGTTTTGGTTGTTGATCAAACAGGATGGGAATGGAACGTGTTAGGTGAATAAGCACTGTGAAGAGCAATGAACTTTTCTCTTTATAGTAATGAGGAATATTTAGAATCTCCGATTCTTAATTCCTCCAGCTGAAATCCTGAACTGTTTGTTAGCTTTGTATATTTAATCCTAATAGTTAACAGTAGAAAAGAGAATGTCTCCTCGTTGCACTGTTAGAGTAGAAATAGTAATCGATGAACTGTTGCCTTTTAATAGGATCTTCCATAACATGCATATGTTACAAGTGTGTGGTGTGTGTGATCCTGTTAAAGTATAAATGGTAATCGATGAACTGTTGGCTTGTAATAGGATCTTCCATAACATGCATATAAGAAAGTTACATTTTGGTTCCTATATTTGGTTAAATCTCACAAAATTCATCTATAGACTGGCTGTGCAAATTCATGGCAGTACCAACTAAGTCTTGATCGTCTTGATGTGGGGAGGTGGGATGTTGATCTAAGCATTCCCTGATGCTTACTCATTAATCATGAAACTGGATACCCCCTTTTTATGTTCATCGAAGCTTGTCTTTCCAATTGATTACCACGACTTATTCTATTGTTCTTTTCAAGTCATATTCTGATGCTTTGCATGTTTTCTATTTGTTTTCTTTTTTACTTTTGGATGAACCGGAAGCAGTCAGGTGGTGGGATGGCCGCCCTTAAGAGCTTACAGAATTAACAGCCTGGTTAACCAAGCTAAAAATCAAAGGGCTGGAGATGAGAAGGAGCTGCTTTCTCTCAAGAACAGGTCCAATGGTGTTTCAGAGAAGATCCATGATGGCAAAAATACAAGTGCCACTGATACTGAAAAGGGGCCTCTAGGTTTTGTGAAAGTGTATATGGACGGAGTTCTAATTGGCAGGAAAGTGGATTTGAATGCCCATTCTTGCTATGAGACCTTGGCACTGATGCTCGAGGATATGTTTTTTAAGTCCCCAGGAAGCATCCCGTCCACTGGTTAGCTGCTTCTAAAGATCATCATGCCCATCTATCTATTCACACACACACGTACACCCATCTATCTATGGATAGTTGATAACTGAGATTGTTTGTGCTGACAAAGAGGTGTCTTTCTTTTATGGTTAGGCTTAAGTGGAGGCCAGGATGAACAATCACCAAAACTCTCAAAACTTCTTACTGGCTCCTCTGAGTTTGTACTCACCTATGAAGATAAAGAGGGAGACTGGTTGTTGGTTGGGGATGTTCCTTGGAGGTATGCACTTACTCATGAAAAAACAAGCGTGTAGTTCATGGTTCCCTTATTTACCTTTTATGTCTGTTTTCATTTTCATTGATTAGGATGTTCCTTGGCTCGGTTAAGAAACTTCGAATCATGAGGACATCAGATGCAAAGGGACTCGGTATGTTTAATCATAATCCAAGCTTGTAGTTGAATTTGATATTGTCGTTTTAGTATCTAGTTACTCCATGTTGTAGTCTAATTAATAAAACCATCCACAGCTCCAAGATGTCAAGGAAGAAGTGAGAGAAATGGAATCAAGCCCATTTAGAACCATTATTTTAACCCTGGCCATGTGAAGATAATGTGAAGTGAAGTTGGTCCACATGAGTAGAGAGAGAAAAAGAAAGAGTGCTTTTTGATGATCTTATTCTTTTTTGCTTGTTTTTTTTGTTTGATTCTCATTTATGGTTCTTGATTTTTTTGAATGGTTTTCTGAACCATTAACAAACCCCTCATCCCAAAGAAAGAAAGAAATCATCTTATACAATGCTACCCTACAGGCTTATGAACTCGGCTATGATTTACGACTCTCTTCGCTTAAATCGACTAAAGTTGTTTTCTTCTCAAGGGAAAGCTGGTATCAGTTTCAAACCTGTGATACTTTACTGTGTTGGTCGACTATCTTTTACAAATATGCATTTCTAATGTTTGTGAATTGAGTCCTAATGTATTTTTCTGTTTCTATGATTAACATGTTAAGAAGGTGAAGATGGTTTCATCTTTTGCTTTATGTTTGTCCTTTTCAATTTAAAACTTCATTTTGGAGTAATGCTAATATGCTCTCTTATACTTTTGAAGACCTTTACCCGTGACCCTGACTTGATTAGTTCTTTCTCATTGATTGTTTAAGTCTGTTGTGCTAACACTTGATGTGATTTGATTCCATTTTGATGACCAGATTAAGATCCAACGATTTGGATCTTATGAACGACTTCACTCAACGTGGTCTTTTTGATCAAAATGGAATGATTTTCATCTTATGAAGTAATACCAACTTGAAAGACTTTGAATGTGTGTTTTGAATGACTTTTCACGTGTTTAACCAAGTTTTGAAAAAATCTTCTGAACTGACGACTGTGTGAGTTGTCAAATAAACTTTTTTTTAAAGGAAAAATGTAATAGGATTTGAGGTGTTTACTTCTGCCAATATCCATAAAATATCAATATGGATCCATATTTCTAGAAACAAATATTATTATTTTTAGTTAAGTCGTTTCTTAGTATATCTATGGATATATCTTGTTATTAGGGTATATCTTTATGTTGAGATTAGTAGATGATTTTCTTTATTATTTTATAGGTATATATAAAAGATATTAGAGATGTCGTTCTATTCTTAATATTGATGTCGAACACCTCTATTTACAAATATAAAACATGAGAGAGATGGATTGCATATTTCTTTAAGTAAATATGTTGAATTCTTAATTAAATTTCAAACACAAAGCATGTTTTTAGCAATTTTTTTTTTTTAAATTTTCAAATTTTGCCTTGGTTTTTTTAAAGTATTAATAAAAATGTTGAATAGATTGATATTTCTTTAAGTAAAAATATTTAATTCTTAATTAAATTTCAGACATAAAGCAAATTTTTAGAAACTTCTTTTTCTAGTTTCAAATTTTTTGGACTCGTTACTAGTATTTATTGGTCAATTTACAACTTAAAATATTAGTACAATAAGTATGGAGATGAATGATTAATCCCAAGACTTCCAGGAAAGAAACTCAAGTTAAGTAGACAAATATTTTATGGTATTCTAATATTTATACTTGATTGCTAACTTAAGTATTAATTCTTTTTAAGTCTTATACTTGATTTTGAATGTGAACATAGTTCTAAGAAAATAATACGTTTTCTTTAGAGGGTGAAATTTTAAATCCATGCATTACATTGTATTAACAAGAATATTTATTTAATTATACTTTATCCCACCATATCCGACGAGAGATTTCATGTTTACTTATTTTTGCTAAACAATAATCACTTTGACGACGTGGCTTCAAGTTAATCCGGGCATGATTCAAGTGGGCTAGACATATATATTCGTTTATAATGTTTTAATTACCCTGACTCCACGTATAGTCGCAGTTAGAGAAAGAAAAAAAATATATATTTTTAATAATAATTATATTTTTTTTCAAGGCTGAATTCAAGGTTTTCGGGACAAAAAAATAAAATAAAATAATAAATAATAAATAATGTCTCAAAATATAAAATAAACTAAATTTTGACCGTAACATGCATTATGAACTCCATAATGTGCACTCATTGGTGTGACACTTTTGTCAACTAAAACAAAGTCTAGTGCTTTTTTAATTTGAGTTTCTACTGAAATCTATATATTCTATGTGGTACCAAAATGAAGGGTTATTCATTTTGATTTAGGGGTATTAATATGCTCTTCAATTCAAGAGGTTGGAGACTCAATCTTTTACCTTGATAATTGTACTAAAAAAGAATGGTTATTCAAAGAAAAAACCATTAACGTGAATGGTCTTCACACGCATACGTTGAAATATCGCTCTAAATCATATGATTAGATATTAGTATTAAGAAAAATTCAACATATTTTATAAATAAAACTACAAATTATACCATATAACAATATCTATCCGATATAGATTAATTTATAAGTAAAACACAACCAAATGTGAACTTAAATAATTTGTTTAAATTTATTTATGATTAAATTACAAAAATCACACATAAAGTATAGTGGTATTTGCAATTGCATCCTTAAACTCGATTATATGGACCTTTAAATTTAAAATAATTATAAAAATTGGATCTACTATCTTAAATTGAATTCAATTCTGAAACTCACATAATTATATATTTATATAAATTTAAGGGCTCAACTTTTAAAATTAAAAATTAAAAATATAATTGCAACTACAACCCGATTTTTGCAATTTACCCTTTATTTATTTATTTATCAAAATTCAAATGAAAATTGAAAATCTCCATCCACGCGGATTAATGCTGGCGTGTACAGTGGTAGCATTGTGGCGGGAAGTATCGGAAACCAGGGTTTTCGGTTCCGGCAACGAGGAGTACAGCTTCCTCATTTGAAACACGAAACGCTACAAGTCTTCCAATTACAACAAGATTGAAGCTCACGAAGCATCATTTTCATCCACAGCCATGTACCGGGTGGCTACACGAAACGTCGTTTCTATCCCTCGGTGGCGTTTTTTGGCTCTTTTGATTGGCTTCCCTCCGCGCAACTTCACCTCATTTACTCACTCACCGACGTTTTTGTAATGCCCCATTTTCTCTTCATCTGGTTATCTCTTCCATACATTCTGGACTCTCATTAATCGTCTTTTGTGTCATTTCTGTTTTGGGTCTCTGTTTCTTCATTTATTTGGTTGTGGTGGGTTTGGTGTGCTGTTCGTAATTTCTGCTCCTGCTTTAATCCATGGAGAGTCTGAAAGTTTCTTGTACCTTGTTTTTTTTTTTTAAGAGATCGAGAAATGTGATATGGCGGTTGTGCATATTTGACATGTTTAGAAATACCCTTTGTCACAGTTTGGAGATTTTTGTTTGGTGGGCGGGGGTGGGGGTTGTTCTACTCCTAAGTAGGACAAGTCTTTTGCAATTTTCAACATTTTATGAGTAGTCGTTGAGCAATGGTGTGAAAACTTTCCTTGGGAGAAGCTCTCTGTTTGCTTTTTGAATTCTTGTTTTGGACGACGTTTGAATTTGTTGAATTGAGAGTCTGAATAAAAGGTTGGGTTGACTATCATCAAAATTTAACATCCCTAGTGGTAACGTTGAAAAATGAGCCCCAGACTCAGTGTTTTCCCAACGTGGTTTCCCCTGGCTGTTTTGGGGTTCCATGTTTGTTTTTGGGCGATAGGGCCTTTTTACTTGAGGAACGTGTGTCTAGAAATTTGGTAAAGCTACTTTTCTGACTGTAAACATCTTCGTGGTGGTATCATTCTATGCGGTGGACTTCTTTGGTTGGTAGAAGTAATTTTGGAATGCCACTGGCACTGAGTGAAGTCACTATGACTTCTACATTGGTTATTCTAATGCGTGGAATTTTTTCATACGTGAAAACAGTGAAAGGCAACAGCTTGAAAAGTTGCACATTGGGAAAGTGAGAAAATATTCGGGAGGAACCATCAATGCTGCTAAGAAGGTTAAGGATATTAATAATGTCCAAGACGATAAGTTCCTTTCTCACATTTTATGGTGGAAAGAGGTGAACCACTAGCCTATATTAAGAACTATCTTTTGCCATTATCTTGATGCATTAATTATCATTCAGATGCTGTGTCTCATGGTACTTCGTTCCTTGAATTTGCAGATGGTAGAATCATGCAAGAAGCCGTCATCTGTCCAGCTGGTTAAGAGGCTTGACTTTTCCAATTTGCTAGGTTTAGATATTAACCTGAAAAATGGGAGGTGAGCTTGTATGATAAGCTTTTCTTTGTTGTAGCATGTGCATACTGAGAATCAATTTTCTGTTGGTGGGCTTAAAGGCCGTCGTTTGATTATATGGACTTATGGAAATATTATGTCATATTATTTAGATAATTAGCAGCTATGATTACTGTTTTGCAGTCTTAAAGAAGGAACTCTTAACTGTGAGATTCTACAGTTCAAGGCAAAGTTTCCTCGAGAAGTTTTGCTCTGTAGAGTATGATATTTCCCTTCTTGATTCTTGATTTTATCATGTCAATTGCCTATTTAGATGTTTATTCTAACTAGAATTATCTTATAATCATTTTGAACTTGTGGTCGGCAGTTAATGACTATGCTATTTGTTTCTCTCTTTCTCTACAGGTAGGAGACTTTTATGAAGCAATTGGAATAGATGCTTGCATACTTGTGGAATATGCTGGTTTAAATCCTTTTGGAGGTCAGCGTATGGATAGTATTCCAAAAGCTGGTTGCCCCGTTGTGGTATTGGATTTCTTCCCATTTGATCTTTCTGTGTTTAAATAATTGAAAGCATCAGTATTCTTTTCTTTAGCAACGTGTTTTCAGTGTCTGCATTGTTGTGTACTTTTCAACACTGTCAAATTGATGAAAGCATTATTATGATTGACACTCGCACATGGCCATATATTTTCAGCGTTTATGTTCCTTTCTTTAGCTAATTGAAATCATTATATTGCCAATTTCCATTTTTCTTTTGACAATGAAATGATGCAAGTGTGGGATTAATATCCTTTTTTTGAGTTTACATACTTGCAACGAGTCAATGACTGTACTGTGGTACAGTCTGCAAGACTACAGTCTTTTCTCTTTCCCCTTTTTTGATTCATTAGGTTTCAAACATCTGCTCGTGTTTAAGTTTCAGCATCAGGTTCCTTTTGAGCTTGGTAATGATGTGTTTCATTTCTGGCTGTTAAGCTGGGAATCTTGTCCGGCGATCCTTCATTAAAAATATGGAAGTTAAATGTCAATGGGTGCATTTTCATGCCTCTCCGGGATCCATTTCACCACCCACCCCCCCACACCCCCCCCTTTTCATTTGTTTGCGTTGATCTTACTTTTCCAAGTTACCCACACTACAAGCGGGGTGCCTAATAATAATATTGTTTTTTCTGACCCCTTTTAGTGCCTTTTTTGTGGTCACATTTTGTGCTGCCAATTGTTTTATTTGTGACCTCATTCATTGATAACAAAATTTTCATGATTTTTAATCTTGGACATTGAAATCTAATCCTTGTTGTTCTAATAAAGAATTACTTTGCAGAATCTTCGTCAAACCTTGGATGATCTGACAAATAATGGGTTCTCAGTGGTGAGCAACTATGATGATTTGATACTTATCTTCTGGTATTTTTTTGGAAAAATTATAGCATATGATTGTGCTTTTTCCATAGGGTGATTTTTTTTACCTAATGGCATAAGTCAATGTGGATAACCCACCGAGTATACTCAAGAATAATAATTCATGTTGCAGATCAACAAGCCAGTAGGGAAGACAACTGTCTTCTATTTTTCCAATCATGAAATATATGGCCTTATTTTTATCTGATTATACCAGTGACATTCGCCATTAGAGGCCGTTTTCACAATTTGTGTTTTGGACCTTTTTTTCCTAAAAGATGAAGCTCACAATCTGTGGGAAATATTGTGACACTAAGACCAGGGATTTTCCTACCTTTTTCTTTCTCGGGACTCCATGAAGTTTGCTTTGTATCTTTTGAGAAGTATATCTTTTAGTTATTCTTAACAGAAGTATATCTTTTAGTTATTCATAATAGTTTGTTTAATTTGGTCATGTAGTGCATAGTGGAAGAAGTTCAGGGCCCAATGCAAGCTCGTTCTCGCAAAGGACGCTTTATATCTGGGTAAATTCATGTAATAACTTGGTATCGTTTACCAAGACTTCATATTTTATGATCTAATGGTTTGTGCAATCCAGTAATTGTTGTAAAATGGTGTTCAAGCACCTGTTCATAAGGAAGTTTCAATTGTGAATGAAAGAGGAAGAAGAATAAGAAGATTTAATGACTGAGTTCGTCTGTATGTGCAGGCATGCACACCCAGGCAGTCCTTATGTCTTTGGGCTTGTTGGGGTTGATCACGATCTTGACTTTCCAGAACCAATGCCTGTGGTTGGTAGGTGATTTAGTACATTCAATTGTTATTTAGTAAGATATTTTGTATGTATCAATATTCTTTCCTGTGATTAATATGATGTACTCGTTCATATGTTATTTTGTGATTTATTTTTTCTTGTATGGTCAGTACTTCCTGATGTATATATTCTCGCTTTTGGATTTTTAATAATTTGACTCTTCTCAGCTTATTGTTACTTACAATATTGAATGGAACATGTGTAGGAATATCTCGATCTGCAAGGGGCTATTGCATAAACCTCGTCATAGAGACCATGAAGACATATTCGTCAGAGGATGGTTTGACAGAAGAGGCCTTGGTTACTAAATTGCGCACTTGTCGGTACCATCATTTATTTCTTCACACTTCATTGAGGAACAACTCCTCAGGTTTGTATGGTTTGATTGTTTGAATATGTAGAACTTTTTTATCTTTTTTTTTTTTTTTATAAGAACAACAACTTTCATTGAGAAAAAAATGAAAGAATATACGGGCATACAAAAAACAAGCTCACGAACAAGGGGAATCCCTCTACAAGAAGCGACTCCAACTATACAAGATCAAGTTCATAGGATAATTACAAAAAACTTTAGAAACCGAAGCCCAATGAGAAACGTGAAAACGAATAAGAGACCACAAATCTCTAGCATCCCTCTCAATTCCCCTAAACACCCTTCTTTTCCTCTCATCCCACAACACCCATACAATGGCACAAACACTAGCCAACCAGAGAAAACGACCTCTCTCCCTAAACGGTGGATTGAGGATGGCCTCCTCGACCATATCTCTAACGACTTGTTGACAAGCACACATCAAATCAATGTTTGGAAAAAAGAATCCTAGATAAAGCTCACAAACTCGCAGTGACAAACAATATTGTCCAAGTCTTCCTTCGCCTTCCTGTAAAGAATGCAACAAAAAGGACCAACCAACGACGACATCCTCCTAACAAGCCTATTCAGTGTGCTAATATGGTCGTGGAGAACCTGCCATATGAAGAAGCTCACCTTTTTAGGAATCTTGATCCTTCACAATGAGGAGAAGATAGACTCACCCACAAGAGCAGGGTTAATCAAACAGTAAAAAAAGGATTTACACGAGAATCCTTCCGAAGAATTAGGGCTCCAAACTCTCACATCTCTCCTCCCAAGGTGAAAGGGATAACTCTCAAGAATAGAAAGGAGGCAACTACATCCATCGTTTCCCTATCGGACAAAGCACGACGGAACCCGAAGGAGAAAGAGCAAGAGCTCCCTGTCCAAACAAGAAAATCTGTCACAAAATGATTTTTAAGAGAAGACAAATGATACAATCGGGGGAAAGAACCACAAAGAGGTCTCTCCCCACCCAGTGATCTTCTAAAAAATACGTCTCTCTCCCCTCCCTCACCATACAACGGACCCAAGGAACAAAAGCAAGGAGCTCTTTCACGATATCTTTCCAAAGATTCCGGTAAGTGCCATTACTCCCTTCAACCAATCACTCGAAAGGATGGGGACCATATTTACGAGCAATAACCCTACGCCACAGGGAATTGGGTTTAGGGGAAAAGCACCACAACCATTTGGCTAAAAGGGCTTTGTTTCGAGTCCTTAGGTTCCCAATTTCAAGACCAACCCCCCAAAAGACACTGGTTTCACAATGATCTCCCAATCAATAATATGCAAATCAATACCTTTCCCTTTATCAACCCCTTCCCAGAGGAAGTCTTGCATTAACCTCTCCAAACAATTACACACCTCTCTCGGAGCTCTAGAGAGAGAAAAAAAATAAATCGGAATGCCACTCAAGACGAACTTAATGAAAGTAAGATGACCCATTTTAGAAAAGGAACTCTTTTTCCAAGAGGTTAACCTAATTCGAACTTTGTCAATCACATGGTCCCATAATGAAATACACTTCGGACTATTCCCAAGAGGTAGACCAAGATAAGAAGAGGGAAGACTTTTCACCTCACAACCAATCCACTCTGCCCACCTTTTAATCTTATCATTCTCGCTATTGATACCCATGATACAACACTTACCCCTATTTATCTTCATGCTCGACATCTCCTCAAAGGTAATTCAACATCGAAAAGGAATTAACACTACCCGAGCAGAAGAAAAGGGTGTCATATGCAAATTGAAGATGAGAGAGGGGAGCCCTATCCTTGCCCACCTCAAAGGGCTCAATAAGGTTACCATCGACACATTTAGTCACCGATCTGTTAAGCACATCCACAACAAGAAGGCAAAGAAAAGGAGAGAGAGGGTTACCCTAATTCCTGTCTCTTATACACATCTAGATGTGTATAAGAGACAGTCTCGACGCCGTCACATTACCTCTAGGACTCCCATTGATAAGAAAGGATTAGCTGACATTCTTCAAGCAACCCCAGATCCACGTACTTCACTTATAACCAAACCCTTTCTTATCCAGAATCTTATCCAGAAAGTTCCAGTCCACATGGTCATAAGCTTTTTCAAAATCGATCTTAAACAACACCTTTTCTTTTTTTCTAGCTCTGTAGTTCTCAATTGCCTTGTTGGCAACAAGGGCTTGATCCAGAATTTGCCTCCCTGTCATGAAGGCCCCTTGCTCATCAGATATAGTCGATGAGAGCACCCTCTTCAGACGATTCGCCCGAACCTTCGCCAAAATTTTATACACACTTGTGATGAGACTAATTGGACGTAAGTTTTTGACATGGATCTATTTAAAATCCCCCTTTCATAAAACTCTTGGAACACTTTGACCAGGTCCTCCTTCACAAGGGACCAATTCTCTTGATAAAAAGTCATTGTATACCCGTCCGGCCTTGGGGATTTTGAACTATCGCTTCCAAAAACCGCTCTTTTGATCACCTCGACAGTAAAAGGCTCGGACAAATTGTCCTTGTTTTCATCAGAAATAGGATTCCACTTAATCCTTTGAACAAAGGGTTTGGCTGACACCTCCGGACCATATAACCTAGAGAAGAAGCTAATAACTTCCTCCTCGATCTTCTTATCCTCCATAATGACCTCCCTTGAATCAGAGACCAGGGGGCCAATTCTATTCCTACTCTTTCGGCCACTCGCCACCCGGCGGAAAAGAGGGGAGTTGCAATTCCCAACCTTAGCCCACTCCGACTTCACTTTTTGCCTCCAATTACAAGTCTCCTTACAGATCACCTCCGCAAAAAGGCCTTTAGAGCGTCCCCTTCCGTTTTAATGCCCTTATCCAAGAGGCCCTCTAATTTCCAAGTCATCAAACCCCTTAATCTTAGCCAAAAGCTCCCGTTTCTGAACTCTAATGTCACCAAAGACCTCTTTGTTCCACTTTCTTAGCTTCCTTACAACGCCCTCAACTTGCCCATCCTTCCCAACACCCCACAACTGGCTCAGGCCACCGGCTAGGTACCTGGGACTTAAAAAAAGAAGGGTGGTGCAGCCACATGTTCTCAAACCTAAAAGGACACAACCCCCATTTTTGACAACCCGACGTCAGGATAACAGGCCAGTGATCGAAGTGACTCTAGGCTCCACCACCTGCCTATACTCCCTGAACAAACGGATCCAATCCAAAGAAAGCAAGACTCTATCGATCCTACTTCTAGCTCTTCTATTAGCCCAAGTGAACAACCCATTCAAGAGAGGAGGATCAACCCACTGCCCACCTTTGTTGTCAAAGGGAATATTTTTTGTTAATAATCCTCATTTCGAACCTCTTTTTACTGTTTTCTGGTCAATATGCTTTATGTTTTCACCCTCCCAGATTCTTGTGTTTAAAGGAAAATTGATGTGAGGATGAAAAAAATGTGTTGTTATTTCATCTTATCAATGAAATTATAGTTGTATCTCTCTCTCAAAAAAGAAAAGAAAAATAAATAAATAAATAACTAACTAAAAAGGTATTGATGAAAAAAGATGCATGGGGAGAAGGAAGGGACATGAAAAGGAAGATTATCTCATACCAGAATAGCTGCTTTTCTTGTCCCAAAAAGTTCGTACAACTGTTCCTTAATCATTACAGAATTGGAACATTAAAGAAAAGTTTAAGAATTCCACGTTGTTACTTTGTTACAATGTTAACGATTGTCAACTTAAACCTGCTTGGGATTGTTTCCAAGGGCAAATAACGAATGAGGATACTTTAACTATGAAATGTGGTGGTTTGATTTGTGTATTAAATGTTCAGGACATGCAAACTCTCACAAGGAGAGAGAGAAAAGATACAATCAACATATATAACCAAATAGAGATAAACTATCAAACAACTTTGACCTGCAAACCTCTTTTAGCTATTGAAAAAATGAAAGCTACTACAAAACTACCAAAGAATCTCAAAAACAAACACCAACCAACAATAGACCAACAGAGAGCAAACTGAGAATTCTTTAACAATGCGCAAACTAAAAATCTGATGAAAGAAGCTTTTGATGAACCAACACCAACAGACTTGAAAAGAAAACCTTCTCCTAATGCTCTAAAATCTTCCAACAGAAGAACAGAACAGACAGACAACGATTTGATTTGTGTAATTATTTGATGAAATAACCTCAAATTAGTTTTTCAATTAAGAAAATTATTATGGAGACATGAATAAGAAACAATGGAAAATGTCATATAAGAAATTTATTGACTGTGTACTTTGTAGCATAATTTTGATTAAAGGTTCTTGGTTATTGATGTTTGGAAGAAGTATGCTGCTATATCTGTGCCATTTGAAGATTTTTTTCCCTTCCTTTTGATGCCATGCGCAAACTTATCACTTCATGAGAGGCTTCTTTTAGGCACTTGTCGCTGGGGTGAATTTGGTGAGGGTGGCCGGCTATGGGGGGAATGTAATTCCAGACATTTTGAGTGGTTCGATGGAAATCCGCTTGATAATCTTTTGTTTAAGGTCTGTGTTGCACCTGCATCTCTTCTATTTCTATCGATAGCATAGCCTGACTTTTTATTTGTATTGATGTCAGTTTATTTATTTTCTGATCATTCCCAGGTTAAAGAGCTTTATGGTCTTGATGATGAAGTTAAATTTAGGAATGTAACAATATCGTCAGAGAATAAGCCACAGCCATTAACATTAGGAACTGCAACACAGATTGGTTAGTTTTATTTCACTTGGATCCCATAGAAATAAAAGCAATTTTAAATGATATTAAGCTGCATTTTCATCCATCAAATGCATATAGGTGCCATACCAACAGAGGGAATACCTTGTTTATTGAAGGTGTTGCTTCCATCAAATTGTGCTGGCCTTCCTGCATTGTGAGTCGGAATGATTTTTAATTGATGTTGAGATAGTTGTCTTCTATTAACTTTGCTAGATTGCTTCTTCGTTGTTTTTTGAACATTTGAAGTTGCAACTGATATTTTTTTTCCTCTCTAATTTCTTGTCTGTTAATTCTGAGACATTATCAACCATAATCACTGTCACCATTTCATTCTTTGGAACCGTGATTTCATGCACACTTATGCACCTATATTTTCATGACAAACATGGTTTTTTATTTTTTATTTTATTATTATAAGAAACATAAGTTACATAACTTTCATTATCAAAGAGAGATTCAAAAAGAGGGGAAGATGAGATATCTCCACAGAAAAACAACTTACAAAAAAGGAGCCTCACTAGTATAAATTTAGGTTAGGCTATAATTACAAAAGAATTTAGGCTTAGTTTGAGATCGTTGTAGCTTTTAAACTAATTGCTAGTAGTTGTGCTTTCAGAAAAATCAACTGTGAAGAGGAAGTAAAATAGTGTTTGGTGATTTTTAATTTAAATTAGAAAAAAACTAGTTAAGGTGGTTGGTAAGTTAACACTAAATTTGTGTAATTTAGTTATATGAACTAAACTAGATTGTCATTTCAGTTATTTTTTTATAGTGATATTCAATTTATAATTTTATTATAATATAATTATTTAAAAATCTATATGATCTGAATTGCAACTAAGTTTGTTTGATCTAAATTGTTTGATAGAAGTTTCTTAAAAAATAATTGTCATAAGAAATTGAATCAATTAAAATTTGAGATTAGATGTGAGAAAATAAATTAATATGGAATGATAAATTTGATATTAGTAAACGGTTAAAGTTGGTATCCAATAGCTTTTGCACGCTAGAGCAAATTAAAAAGTGATTTTGCGTAGATTAATAAATAATTTATTTTACCAAACAGCCTATACGATTGAGATTTTCCTATAGTTGGTGTTTGCAAACACAATCCCAAACGGGGCCTTAGAAGTAGAGGACCAACTAGAATAAAAAAGAGATCAAATTCCAAAAAAAAGTCACTATTAGTTTCTTGACCACAAAAGATTCTAGAGTTTCTTTCAAGCCACAACCTCCAAAGGAGGGTGAAGATCCCATTGGACCAAGGAATTTTGCCGTAGCATTTACTGAGGACCTTCTACTAACGGTAGAAGGGCATTTGGAGCTTTTCTTTGGCCAACACCACAATATTTTGAACAAGCTAAATGGTCTCCCTCGACAATCAGCAACAAAGGGACAATAGAAACAAAGGTGCATCAAAGATTCTTCACTGTTTTTACAAAGAACACACAAATTAGAAAATAAAGCATAATTTTGAAGGAATTTTTAGATTCTACAGTAGGTGTTTAGCCTTTTGAAAGTGAAGATCCTCAAGAAAACTGTGACTTTTTAAGACAATAAGCCTTCCAAATAAGATGAGATTTTTGCATTTCCAAAGCTATTTGTTTCACAATGAGCTTGGGGGAGATGACAAACATGGATTTAACTCGGGGTATGCTGAAGTGGTGATATAATTTAATTTACCATAACCTATCAGCTTAAGCTTTTGGGTCAATTGGTGTTTTGACATGATATCAGAGTAGGAGGTATTCTGTGTTCGAATCCCTGCAATATCATTTCCTCCCTAATTAATTAATATTGGTTTCCGCTTGTTGGGTCTTCTACAAATTTTCAAGTCCACGAGTGAGAGGGAGTGTTATTTAACTCATCTACTTAAACTTTTGGATCAATTGGTGAATTAACAAGAGAGGAAGAACAAAGTTTTGTATATCTCAAGAGATCACGAGAGGAAGTGTGGTTGCTGGCTAGGTTTACATTTGGGCGTCTGTTTCTAATTCTAATGACTTTTGTAATCATCCACTAGGTATTATTATTTTGGACTGTAGGTCTTTTTTGAATACTTAGTCTTGCTCTCTTCGGGAGGGTTGTTCTTTTTATGCCTTTTGTATTCTTTCATTTTTTTAAAATACTGGATTTGTATGTAGCCAGTCCATTTATTTTATCAAAAGGTATAATTTCTTCTAGAGAGTTGATTCCATTTATCATCACATTCGTAATGGATGATTTTATTCTTGTTTTAAGCAATCCGTGATAGAGATTTCTTTTATTTATGAGTTCTATAATCCCATAATGTTAATTTTATGAGAGCTAGAATAAGTTCACTAGTTGCAAATCATGTAACTTTTGGTTTATGATCGTCATGTTCTAGGTGCACTTGTTGAGTCTGAGTTCTTGCTTGTTGTAAGAGGTGCTTGTTATGTTGAATGTACCGAGCTATTACAATTATTTTCATCTGGCGTCTCCATATTTATGGTTATTTTCCATACAAAAGAAATTGCAATTTTAGTAGCTAGTTTTTTTTGCAGGTATATTAGGGATCTTCTTCTCAATCCTCCTGCTTATGAAACTGCGACCACTATTCAAGGTGATTCTCCTTCCCTTTCTTTTTTTCTTGTTTTTTCTGTGGTCTGTCGCTGAGGTGAGTGGACTATATTTCCTGCTCTGACATCTTTCTGTCCTCCCATTCATTTCTTACTCTGGTTTTCAGCTATCTGCTGATACTGTCATATGACTTTGTTACCATGTCAAAAGAAAGAAAAAAGAAATGCCATTATGTACTTGTTTAGTTGTTCCCAGGATCGAGCTCAAATAAAATTCTTGTTGATTCTCTTTTAGGATTGTACAACCATTTTATACTCCTATGTTGGATTTAGTTTATATCTGTCAATGGACCTTGAAAAACATATGATTTTGATCGTCTTAGTGAGAGATTTTTTCTGCATTTCTTTCATCTTGAGCTATTCCATGAACTATTTAACAACAGTGATAAAGGAATTCATTATTATATTTTTCGTCAGAAAAGCTGGGATTTTGCAGTTCTGCAGTCTTTACACTGAGACAAACTGTAAATCAGTTTTTCATGTAAAAACACAAATTTCTTTGAAGATAAGCAAATGTGTCTGTGAGTGGTCGGATTCCTGGTATTTTCTACATTTCTGCAAATTTTATTTCATGTCTATTGATTCTAGATGAAAAGTAAAAGATACAATTTCTGTTTATTGACTGATAGTCGTATGTACTTGATATAAGTGCTATCTTCCTCCCTTTTTTAATCTGTTTATTTGGTCCATGTTTGACAAATGACAGATTCTACATTAATGTTTGGGGGTGCTGAGGTGCAAGATTGGGAATATCTTGGAAATTGTGAAATTAGTTTCCACCAAGTTTATGTAGTTATGGATGGAATTATACATGGATAAAAAATTTTCCTGCTGCTATTCTAGCGTTAGCAAAATCTTCATGGAATATGCTAGCTGACATGAGTTTGTAGAATCACATTTTCTGTTTCTTTTACAACGCTTCTCGGTTATTTGTCTGAAATCCCTAGAAACATTTTCTTAATCCTATTCTTTTGGCCAGCAACATGCAGACTTATGAGCAATGTCACATGTGCAATTCCAGACTTCACTTGCTTTCCGCCAGCCAAGGTTTAATCAAATTTTATTGTGAATATTGAAGCTTTTGACTAAAATATATTTGACATGCTGGCAGCAGTCTTTTTCTGGCTTTTATAAGATATTTTTCGCACATTATTCAATCTGATTTTTTATGTATGGGCTCGTATATATGTTTTGCAGCTTGTGAAGTTATTGGAAATGAGGGAGGCCAATCATATTGAATTCTGTAGAATGAAGAATGTACTTGACGAAATACTACACATGCATAAAAATTGTGAGTTAAACAATATCCTGAAATTGTTGATGGGTCCTGCATCTGTGGCAACTGGGTTGAAAATTGACTATGATACGTTTGTAAGTATTAAGTAGCAATTCATTGTTCTATTTATTTTCCCACCATTCTTGACTGGTATTCTTTGCTGGTAGTTACTTTTTAACTATAATCTTAATGAAATAATTTGCCTACGCATGCTGGGAAAGATTGCTGTCCTGCTTAATCAGTAGTTATCATGAAATTATGTCATCTGTTTGTTAGAAATAAGGGGCTTTATTGATAGTTTATAGTCCTAAGGGTATTTTAGTATTTTATTTTACCTTAGGTTTATTTCCTTTTTTATTTTAAGGCTTGCAAGAGCCTATAAATATGACTTCTATTATAACTTTCATGGTATGTTAAAAATAACAAAAAGAGACTCTATCATGGTTTTTTCTCCTTATTCTAGGGTTTTCCACGTAAACCTAGTGTCCTTTATTTTCTATCTTTTAACATGGTATTAGAGCGTAGTGACAAAACCCTAGCCGCCATCGGCGAAAACCAACCGGTGTAAGATAATCATAGTTCTGCACCAGCCCAACTACTGTCGATTCTAACTGCCAACGCTACTACTGTCGTCGCTACCAATACCATCACTGTTATTGCTGCCCAAGCCGTGGTTAATCGGTACCTTCAGTCCTTACATATCCGTCCAATTCTAGCGCTGCCGCAACCCTTTGATGGAAACCCTAGCGCCGCCGCCTTTTTTCACAATGCCGCCAACATTCCTCCTTTGTTATTGAGAGCTGCCACTGCCTATCCCTCCAACCTCATTGCCAGTAGTCGATATCTACACCTTGAAGTCGAGATTGGTGAGTTGTTCGCCTACCACAGAGGTAAATCCTTTTCTGCGGCAACGTCGGGAATCCCCTACTCCTTTTCCTTTCAGCCGCAAGTAACCTATCTGTAGCCGCCTTCCTCATCTTGAGTTGCCGAGTTATGAACATCAAGGTTCGATTGGTTTATCTCTGGTAATGGTTCAACAAAAGTTGGCTAATCTTCAGACAAGTTTTCAGCAGCAAATCGCTGCTCTTGGGGCAACCCTAGGTGCTTCCACAAACTTAAATTCTAGTATAGTGAATTTTGATATTCCTTCCGGTCTATCGATGTATCTAGAGAATCCGATAACCTCTTCCCCTGCTTTAACTACTGCAAACTATTTATCTGGATCTATAGGGAATTCCCAGGAGAAAAGTTGAATGGTCAGAATTATTTCTCTCGGTCTTAGTCCATTAAAATGATTTTTAAGGGGCGTCACAAGTTTGGGTATCTAACTGGTGAGATACCAAGACCTAGGCTAGGGGATCCTCAAGAGTGCATTTGGAAAGGAGAAGACTCCCTGCTTCGATCACTGCTGATTAATAGTATGAAACCTCAGATAGGGACACCGTTGTTGTATGCTGTGACTACTCGAAATATCTGGGATGCAGTTAAGAAATTATATTCTAAGAGGCAGAATGTGTTTTGTCTTTACACTCTACGTAAACAGGCTCACGAGTGCAAACAGGAGATGATGAATGTCACTTCATACTTTAACAAATTGTCCTTAATATGGCAGGAGATGGACCTGTGTCGTGAAATTATCTGGGATTGTCCTTGTGGTGGTGTTTAGTATTCCAAGATTGAGGAAGTCGATTGTGTCTATGATTTCTTAGCTGGTTCGATGTAGTGCGAGGTCGTATATTTGGACATAGGCCTATACTTTCTCTTATGGAAGTGTATTCTGAGGTTTGTTTAGAGAAAGATAGAGTCAGTGCTATGAACATCATGACGATATCTACTACTGATTTTACTGCTTTCAGTACTAAATTATTTGGTTTTGATAGTGACAAGCAGAATGGGAAACAGACCCCGGTGTGTGAACATTGCAAGAAACCCGATATATGAAAGATCAGTGCTGGAAGTTACATGGTAGATCACTGAATCGTAGAAGACGTCCTCCAAATGACAGGTCCAATCTTGGTCGAGCTCTCATGAGTGAATCTGCGAGTGCCCCCAGTCACAACCTCAGGTGAATTGCCAAAGTGACCTTGGTGTCTCTTCCCTTGGGGTTGTTGCTCAATCAAGTACCTCTCAATCCTTAAGTCTCCTCAGCATAAATGGTAAGAAATCATGGATACTTGATTTAGGGACTATAAATCATTTGATTGGATCTTTTGATAATTTTCTATCATATCTTCCAAGTGCTGGTAATGAAAAGATTCAGATTGCAGATGGTTCCTTTGCTCCTCTTGTGGGCAAAGGTCATATTTCTCCTTTTGAGGGTTTAACTTTACAGAATGTGCTGCATGTATCCAAAATATCTTACATTTTACTATCTATTAGTAAGATAACTAGAGATTTGAATTGTCAAGTTGCTTTCTCACCAGATAATGTTTTCTTTCAAGACTTGAGCTCGGGGAAGACGATTGGCACTGCCCGACACAATAGGGGACTCAATGTCCTTGATGATGATGCTTTCTCTAGGAACTGTTATAGGACTAGTTTGTTGTCATCTTATTTTTCAACTTCAGAAAAAGATTGTATGTTGTGGTATTTTCGCCTTGGTCATCCAAATTTCAAATATATGAAATATCTATTTCTTCATTTATTCAATAAAGTTGATGTCTCTTCTCTATCTTGTGATGTGTGCATTCGTGCAAAACAACATAGAGTCACCTTTCTGTCTCAACCTTACAAACCTTCTCAGCCCTTCACCCTTATTCATAGTGATGTTTGGGGTCCCTCGAGTATTACCACCTCTTCTGGGAAACGGTGGTTTGTGATCTTTATTGATGATCATACCCGTCTTACATGGGTTTTTCTCCTCACTGATAAATATGAGGTTTCATCGGTATTTCAACAATTTTACACTTTTGTTGAAACTCAATTCAACACCAAAATTGCTATTCTTCGTAGTGATAATGGTCGTGAGTTCCTTAATAATACTCTTCGTGATTTTCTGTCTTCTAAAGGCATTGTCCACCAAAGCTCGTGTGTCTATACACCTCAATAGAATATGGTGGTTGAAAGGAAAAATCGTCACCTTCTTAAGGTTGCATGGTCTCTCATGCTGTCTACTTCACTTCCATCTTACTTATTGGAAGATGCAGTTTTGACTGCAACTCATCTTATTAATCGAATGCCTTCCTGTGTCCTTTAATTCCAAACCCCTTTTGAATGCTTCAAGGAGTCATACCCTACCACGTGGCTTATTCCTTATGTTCCTATTTGAGTTTTTGGGTGCATTGCCTTTGTCCATAATTATGACCCTAATCAAACTAAGTTTTCCTCTCGTGCTCAGAGATGTGTCTTTGTTGGGCATCCCCTTCACCAGCGAGGTTATAAATGCTTCCACCCTTCTTCTCGAAAATACTTCATCTCCATGGATGTAACGTTCCTTGAGGATAAACCTTTCTTTCTCGTTAGTCATCATCAGGGGGAGAGTATTAGTGAAGAGACTAATTGGTCCACATCTTCAGTCTCTTCTGACCTTCCTAAACTCCTTCCTGAACCCATCCTGATTGCCCATGACACCGTTGTACCCACTAAACAAGTCCCTTGGATAACCTACTACAAGAAGAATCTCAGAAAGAAAATGGTGTCCCATATTGCTCTGCCAGCTCTGGTCCATGAATCTGAACCAACGCAGGGATAATACTAACTTGTGTGTTGAGGATGATATTGTTGATTTGGCTGAAAATGACGGGAATGATATGTTAGTTCTAGAGAATAACAGGGTTGCAATCAGTGACGAGACTTCGACAGAAACACGAGGGTGAGATTCTTCATCAGGCTAGAAAATGTAATCAAAATCCCGTTACAGATGATGAATCAAACAAACCAGAAGATTATGATATCTCTCTTGACATGCCCATTGCATTGAGAAAGGGCACCAAATCCTGTACCAAGTACCCTATGTATGTCTTACAGTAATATGTCTTCTAGTTTTAGGGCATCCATTGCCAATCTTGATACAGTAACAATACTGAAAAACGTACATATGGCTATGGAAATTCCTGAGTGGAAGATTGTGTTATAATTCTATAGTTAGGGTTTTTCATTCTTGTAAATATTTTGTAATATTTTCCTTTTCTATGCTTTGTACACTTATATATATTCATATCTTTGGTGAATGAATAAAGCATTCTGATTCTCTTAAATCTAAGAGTTTTACAGCCGTCATGGAAGAAATGAGAGCTCTTGAAAAGAATAATACGTGGGACCTTGTTGCTGTTGGTGTTGACAATCAACAAGCGAAAGCAATTTGAATCTTAACCACTCTAATTCTATTAATTTTAGCAATCAAGCAAGCATGTTCATATTAAGGAAATAGGGTTTCTGAAATATACTTTTGATGACCTCTTCAAATCTTCAATTACAACTCAAATTTCCTTTGCAACACCTTGTAGACCATCACTTTATCTTCCCTACTATCCTCTAGGACCTTTGATTGGATGGTGGAATCCAAAATGAAGATGAATTTTAGAGAAAATTGGAGGAAAAACAAATTTTGTGTCATTTGGTAGAGAAAACCCTTCACCTCCCAAATTCTCAATCTTCCATCAACAAATCTAAACCAATTGATTTTTTTTTCTTCATTTTTATTCATGTGTTCAGAATGCATGAATAAATGACACCAAAACATGTAATATTGAGCGGAAACTATGGTGTCAAATGTGGGAATAACCCACTATGGGTATTTTCTTCAATTAAATTGAACAAAAGAAATTCAATTTTCTTATTTTTAAATTGAATCCAAAATTCAATTATAAATTTTGAAATCATAATTTCAAAATTAAAAAGAAAATACAATTTTATACAATATTGATACAATAATTAATATTACATAAATTTCATTAATTTTTAAACAAAATTAATTTCATAACTAATTTTGTATAAAATTAATTCCTAATAAATAATTAAACAATTTAATTAATTAAATATTAAATATTAAATTAATTAAACATCAATTTCTCAAACACGAATCCCTATTCATGTAATTAATATTTAAATCATATTTAAATATTTTTTAACTTCCCAAATTTCGTTTAATTCGATGATTAAACGTTTAATTACATCACATATAATTAATATTTCCCTTAAATTGAAATTGAACGTTTCAAATTTGCTCATCATGCTATTCTAAGATTTAATCCGTTTGTGAGCTAGTAGGGGTACCTAATAGACCTACAGATCGTGAGCTCTAATGATCCAAGATTAATTGGCGAAACTCTTTAAATCGAATTAATCAGCATTCGTTAACTATTGGGTCACTCCATTAAAGCCCAGTAGCTGCACTGTCTTCACTGTAGATATATTTCTATCCACTTGATTTAACCACGATTAGTAAGTCGATCATTCACAGGTCGTTTGTATTAACTGTTGAGTCAAAATTACTATTTTACCCCTATAGTACATCTTGCTCCTGAAGTCTTTACTGATCCTCTAATGAACAATTGGTTTATAGTTCTACTAATAAATCGAGTCTCTCTCAGCCATAGAGAGGGTGGGACCCCTTATTTAAGATCAGAAGTCAGTACTTAAGGGAACAATCTATCTATTAACCCTGAAACGGGTAGGAGTGAGTTTCATCTTCCAAGATTATGTCCCCAGCTGTCTACTCGGTCTTACCCCTAAAATGGGAGGCTTATTGAGCGGTGCTGTTGAGTCACTCTCACCCATGCAGATTAAAGGATAATCCCGAATAAACAGGAGTTCATAGTTAGCTCAAGATTGAGATCGAATTACCTTAGGTCATCAATTTGAAATAGTCAGTTTTAGTAGTAAACAGTAATTATAAAGAAAAAGTGACTATTTTGTGGTTCGGTCTTATGCAAACATCTCTTGTATAAGATGCCCCCACTCACATATTTCCACATGAGCGATTTTGGGATCACATCGTTCATATCAAATACAAAGTAGGCCGCATCCATAGTGTCTCCAAGATAAGGTACCCAACCCTATTCTTGTACTTATAAACCGTTTTGGCTATATATCCAAACCTGATCCACTTTTATGTCTCCACATAAGGTTCAAGTATTCATGCTATGGCTAGAGGTTTGTTAGTTTATTGAATTTAATTTTTACAAGTGCAATTTACATATTCAATAACAATTTTATTGAATAAACTTTAATAATATCTTTGTTGCAAATAAAATATGTTTAATTTTACAAACTGCGAATTTTAAGACATACAACCCAACAGTTGCTCTTCCTAAAAGGCATAAAACAGTTGGGTGCAAATGGGTGTTCACTCTGAAGTATAAATCAGATGAAACTCTAGACAGGTACAAGGCCAGATTTGTAGCAAAAGGGTTTACTTGAAAACTTATGGGATAGATTATTCAGAGACTTTCTCCTCTATAGCAAAGTTAAACATGGTCCGGGTCCTTCTTTCTGTTGTAGTTAATAAAGACTGGTCTTTCCATCAACTTGATGTGAAAAATACATTTCTAAATGGTGAATTAGAAGAAGAGGCATATATAAGTCCCCAGGTTTTGAAGCTCAGTTTGATCATCAGGTTTGTAAACTCGGGAAGTCTTTGCATGGTTTGAAACAATCCCGAGAGCATGGTTCGACAAGTTTACTACCTTTGTTAAGTTCCAACGTTTCACTAGGGACACTCTGATTACACGTTGCTTACAAAAAGGTCAGTATTTGGGAAAATTACTTTTCTAATAGTGTATGTTGATGATATTGTCCTGTCAGGAGATGATGCTGCTGAGATCACCAGGCTGAAAAAGAAAATGGCTTATGAGTTTGAGATCAAAGATCTAGGGAATCTAAAGTATTTCCATAGAATGAAGGTGGCAAGATTAAGGGAAGGAATCTCTGTCTCACAGCAGAAATACATTCTTGACTTGTTAAAAGAAATAGATGACTGGATGTAGATCTGCTGGCACTCCTATTGAATTCAATGCGAAACTGGGAGATTCTGTTGACAAAGTTCTTGTTGATAAAGAGAGATATCAGCGTCTAGTGGGAAAACTGATTTACTTATATTACACTAGACCAAATATTTCTTGTGCTTTCAATGTTGTTAGTCAGTTTATGCAAGCACCCTACGAAGAACATATGGAAGCTATGAATCGGATTCTGAGATATTTGAAAAGTTCATCAGGTAAAGGTCTGATGTTCAGAAAAACTGATAGGAAATGCATTGAGGCTTATACCGACTCTGATTGTGCAGGATCAGTTATTGACAGAAAGTCTACCTCTGGATATTGTACGTTTGTGTGGGGTAACCTAGTTACTTGGAGAAGTAAGAAGCAAAGTGTTGTTGCTAGAAGTAGTGCTGAAGCTGAATACTGTTCTACTTATGAAGCTCTATTGTGATAATAAAGCGGCTATAAGCATAGTCAATAATCTTGTACAACGTGATAGAACGAAATATGTGGAGATTGACAGACACTTTATAAAAGAGAAACTGGACAATGGCAGTGTCTGTATTCCGTATATTCCACCTAGTCAACAAGTTGCTGATGTTCTCACCAAAGGGTAACTCGAGCAAAGTTTTGACTCATGTGTTGGGTTTAATTGATATCTATACCCGAACTTGAGAGGGAGTGTTGGAAATAAAGGGCTTTTTTGATAGTTTATGGCCCAAGGGTATTTTAGTATTTTATTTGACCCTAGGTTTATTTCCTTTTTTATTTTAGGGTTTGCTAGAGCCTATAAATATGACTTCTACTGTAACTTTCATGGTGTGTTAAAAATAATAAAAAGAGTCTCTATCGTGGTTTTTTCTTCCTGTTCTAGAGTTTTTTCACGTGAACCTACTGTTCTCTATTTTCTATCTTTTAACACTCTTTATTTACATTTGTATGCCTAGATGGAAATTTGTGTTGTATTATTGCATGGTTCCCCTTTTAAATAATTGTCATTAGTCCTAAATAGAAAAGTGACTAGGGTAAAATGCTCAAGCATTTCATATTACTTCCTTTGTTCACCTTTTATGTAGTCTATTGTTTGTCAACTATGTTTAATTTTTCTAATCCACAACGGGTATCTGAAAAATCATCATAGCTATCTTAGCTGACATTTTGAATCAGTACGGTCTATGGGTGCATGAAAATCATTTATTCGCCTAACTGGAAGTGTTCTACATTCGAACTTTAGGTTATGCTTTATTAGAATATTTCACTCTTATCAGGAAGCAAAATTGGTATTGCTAATACAAGAGTCATTCTTTAGTCCGTTACATCTGTTTTCCTTGTTTTCATTTAGGTCAACGAATGTGAATGGGCTTCCAGTAGAGTTGACGAAATGATTTTTCTTGGTAGTGAAAGTGAAAGTGATCAGAAAATCACTTCTTATCCTATCATTCCTAATGATTTTTTCGAGGATATGGAATCTTCTTGGAAAGGGCGTGTGAAGAGGATTCACATTGAAGAATCGTGTACAGAAGTTGAAAGGGCAGCTGAAGCACTCTCCCTTGCAGTATGCTTCCAAATTCCAAGCTTCGATTTGTCATTTGTTATGGGATAATTTCAACTTTCTTTTCTTTCTTTTTCTTTTTTTTTTTTCCAGTTCTTTTCTTTCTAAAAGTTGATATCTGTACTTGTGTTGTAGTTCCTCAGCATATTTGCCATGTTTAATATTATGTAATTGTGATGTCTGTTTGGGGGTGTTCGGCCTAAGGAGTTGGGAGGTGTGGAGTCTTGTTTGGCCCAATGAGTTTGTGGGCTCCACAATTAAAAAAAAAAACATTAATGTTATGCCTTTTTAACTCGTCTTTACATTATGGGGCCCAAGACTTCATAATTTTCCAGATTTCACAACTCCTTGGAGTTCACTACTTCACTCCTTGCTCCAAACATCCCCTCATGGTTAGTTTTTTTTCCTTCTCAATTTTAGTTTTTATATCATTATAGAAAAGTTTATTTAATCAAGGATATTTGATAAGGAATATTTAAATTTTTGGGGCCTATGGTATCAATAGATTTTCAAGTATAACGAGTTTAGAATTCTTTGTAGGCAATCAAGTTGGAATCCCAGCTTCAGCATGATATGAATTACAATTTACCCTTTTTTCTAGGCGAAATTTATTGTGTTTGCTGCCTGACTTTCTCATGCTTCTCTCTCCTCTTTTGTTGAGTAAATGTATCCAATCATTCAGTTTAGGATTTTTTTTTTGGTAAATAATCTGAGTCTGGGCTTATGTTTTGAATCCTATTACTATTGGTGTCTAGCCATGCCAAAATGCTTGCTTAAGTTATGTTTACGTAGATGTGGGTCTGTGTTTTCTGAGAGGGTTGAGCATTTCTGGTGGGCCTTCGTTGAGAGTGAAATTGAGTTGAATGTGAGGAAGCATAATGGTGTCAAAGCACTGGTTTCTGGGTTGGGTAACCACTGTCGGGCATTGTCTTCTCTTTTGAAGGCCTTATCGTTTTACTTTATTTTTCTTCCAGATGATAAAAAATTGGGAGTTGTGTTGAATACATGGGATTGGTTTTCTTCACCAAAGCTTAACATTTTGACCCAAATAATGCATTGGACATAGGCTTTAAACTTTTTCTGTTTTTTCATAAACAATTTGGATTGAGCCACTCTACGAAGGATTCTGGCTTGCTTCTTCGGTGTTTTGTTGAGAAGCATAGTTTAGTTGACCTGGACAGGTTCCTTATCTTCTGACTATGTTGAGCTTTGGAGATTGATTTGTTGTTGTGGGGGGAGTGTTCGATTGTGCCAACTTAACTGGTCTTCATTGCGTGGTTTCCCCTAACCTGCAACTATAGTCCTTCCCAGTTAACTAGCAATTGGAAGATCCTTTTCAGGAAGGGAGAAGAGAAAAAAAAAAAAAAAAAGCAATTGGAAGATGTTTCGTAATCTCTTGGTTGTTACTAGATGTCTGTCCACCTTTCTTACTTTCTGGTGATTACTGGATAATTTTTCCAATTGATCATCTACATAAGCTGCTGTAAAGAAATATCTTTCTATTGGTCATCCAGAGTCTTCCCATAAGTATCTTTTGAGTGCATGATGGGTACTGGGTACAATAGTGGTAATAGCCAATTTTCCTGTTCTTTAACATTATATTTATTAAAGAAGTAAGCATTATTTTCTTTGGATTTACTCAATTATATTGATTTTATGAAGTAGCTATGACCAGCATTCTAGTGTTTTATTTCAGTCTGACCAAAACTAAGGTCGCACCATTCTGCATTCAGTGCCTCATTGTAAATTTTAAGATATATCACTTGAGCTTTGACTATTCTTGCACGATGCATCATGTCTAAATAGTGATAAGACCATCATTCTCCTTCCCGGATCATTCTTGAAATTTGAAGTCTATCAGTTATTATCCTTATTATTTTGTTCTCCCAGAGTTTTACTTTCTGCAAAGTACCAACTTCTGTTTATTGCATGTCTTTTCTAACTGGCGTTGGTCTTTATTTTATACATGCATAGTGTGACCATTTATTTAATACAGGTTATTGAAGATTTTATCCCAATCATTTTAAGAATCAAGGCTATGACTGCACCACTAGGAGGTCCAAAGGGAGAAATATTGTATGCTCGGGAGCATCAATCTGTCTGGTTCAAAGGAAGACGGTTTGCACCAGCTGTATGGGCTGGAAGCCCCGGAGAAGAAGAAATTAAACAATTGAAACCTGCTCTTGATTCAAAGGGGAAAAAGGTTGGGGAGGAGTGGTTTACCACGAAAAAAGTGGAGGATGCTCTAACAAGGCATGTGGTTTGTTTATAGTAGTACCCGTCTTGAAAGTTCTTTCTCATCATGTTTTCATCTTTTGTTGAATAAATAGTGACCAAATTTATTTTGCTCCAGGTACCAAGAGGCCAATACCAAGGCAAAAGCAAAAGTAGTGGATCTGCTGAGGCAACTTTCTTCCGAATTGCTAGCTAAAATTAACGTCCTAATCTTTGCTTCCATGTTACTCATAATCGCCAAGGCATTATTTGCTCATGTGAGGTTGAATCTATACACNCCCCAACACACACACACACACACAAATTGTTCAGAGAAATTAGAACCCTTGTGTACTATTTCAAAGATGGGTGCATACAGTATGAACAAACAAAGTTGAAAAAAGAAAAGGAAAAAAAGAACCTGGAATTTTCTTGGAAGCTGAATAAGCTGTATGCTAATTTAACTCTGTAATACAATGTCTTGTTACGTGATATTAAGATGAGGTGAAACCAAGTTTACTAATCTTTAAAAGTATGTGATTATATCTGTGTGTAGGCTTTGTAACGTGGTCCATCAGAAGCTCTGAGCAAGTTAATTTGTCAACGGCCTTCAAATGTGTTAATTGTCATTTCAAATTTCATGCCAAATTCATTTGATACTTTGACTGCTTGGAAATAGAATTAGTAACTTAGTTTATAATATTATATATATATATTGAAAAGATCGAGTATATCTCATCAATTTAGAAATCTTAGTCCATTGATTAGATTTTTCTCCGTGTCATTACATGAGATTTCTATGTTATCTGTTTACTATTCCATAAATATTGATGATGTTGGGTTTTCTTTGGTTCAGATAATATACTTTCTTGGTGATGATTTCTCTCTTTGTATAATGCCTTCTGGTTATTAGTTAGTGTGAATTAATAAAATAATGGAGAGTGTAGTCGATATTTATTTTTTGCAGTGTAGTGAGCAATTACCGTTATGTTATTGATACCTATTCTGTAAAAACTTCCATCTTAATATACTTCTGGAACCTTTTTTTTTTCTGTTAATGAAGTGTATTAATTTCAATGAGTCCCGACTCCTGCTGATTAATGTTTTTGCTTTTAAATATTTTGAAGTGAAGGGAGGAGGAGGAAATGGGTTTTTCCCACCCTTGCTGCACCCAGTGATAGGTCCAAGGTATTCTTTAGCTACCAATGTTCCAGCTTTACATATGTTCATACAGTCAACTCTCCATATTTTGAATAAAAATAGAAATACTGCTATTCCTTTGCGTCTTTGGGAACCATTATTAGTAGCTGATGTGATTTAGGGTCCTAGAAGTCTTGCCTTCTGGATTTCCCGGTGCAAAGGTTTATCAGTTTTTGCTTTATTGTTAGGCTAGGTCGTGTTCATGCCCAACAAAGCAGCCGACTATTTGGTGAAGTCCTTGGGGATTTCCTATGGTAAGGAACAAAGATTAACAACAGATGCCATTTGGTTGACTGCAAAGAAACAGTCCTACATTTTTTTGAGGGAAACTGATTGCATTAATGTTATGAAATTTACAAAAAGCTAAAGAACGTTGCAGAAATCCCTTTCAATTAGCAAATCTCACTAATGGAGTAATTACTTAAAGATTTGTCTTGCTTGCACCAAGTGGCTGCTGTGTGCGTAATAAGGTCAAAGACTCAAAAGGGTAAGTGGAGCTCCTCTCCTTTCCGTTGAAAGCTATGCCATTCCTCTCGAGCCAAGTTATCTAAAGAAAACTTCTGATCAAGTTCAGCACGCAATATTTTAGATTCCTTTTTGAAGGGGTGAGCCACCAATACTGTGTAGAGGTTATTGACAGTGTTGGTGTGAAGAGGGTTCCATCGAAAAAGCTGCTAACAGCATCCCAGAATATAGAGGCAAAACGACAGCTCAGAATAATATGGTTTAGAGACTCACCTGCCCATCTTACAAAGGCTGCACATATTAGGAGAGAGAGCGGCAGAAGTCCTGCCTTATTTCATATAATCCACAGTGATGATCTTGCCCAGATCACCTCCTAGGGAAATAGAGATTCTTCGTAGCCAAGAAATGGTGGAGAGAACTCCAAGAAAAGGAGTCCGTTGGTATAGGATGCCACGTCCATTAGTTGGGTTGGGTCCCAAGAAAACAGCCCTCTGTTTTATTAATCAAAAGGAGCTATTCCTCAATTTTCTCATTTCTTAAATTCCTGTCAACAAGCCCAAACAAAACAACTTAAGAGACAAGAGGATGAGGCATCCCCTCCCATGAGGAAGGGTTTCAAAAGGACCTTCCAATATAAGTTGATGGTCCCTATACTGTAACGACAAAACAACCTATGGTGAGCACTCCAATTAGAGGCTGTAAACTGTACAAAGTTACAAAACGAAGATAGAGGAGTCAACTTATCTAAAAAAACTCTTTTCTTTCCTTCCAAAGGAGCCACAGAAGCCTTAGCAAGATTCTTTCAAAGCACTGTAGATTTATCTTTTAAAAACCACCCTGAGACAATTTGAGCCATCCAATGATCCATGGACCTTGGTTTGCACTCCTACAGGCCAAACATCTTATGAAAGAAGTTCCAAACGGTTTCAGCAAACTCACAATGAAGCCGCAAGTGAGTGAGAGATTCCTCACTTTTACAGCAAATTACACACATTGGGGGAAATGTGCAAACTAAGAAGTCTCCTTTGAACCATATCCATAGCGTTAATGCTATGGGCCACATTCCATAAAATAAAACAACATACTTGTCCTGATGTTTGTATAGATATTCAAATTACCATATAACGATCTCTATGCTGCCCAAACTCATCATTTATCATATTTTCTTGGAACAAATTCAATGGCATGAAGTATTTTCTCTTGAGGTATCTCAACCATCATTTAGCCTGTTAGAATTCATGTCTTCTCTTTTCTTTTTTCATTTACTATTCCTAAGCTGAAAGCATGTTTGATTCCATAAACAATGAGATTATATTCAGTTATTGGGTTGTATCACTGCGTTGGGCACATTATTGAGATCTTAAAGAAAGATTAGTAGTAGTCACAAATGTTGGATAAAATAGAGTGGAGTCGGCCAAGTTAATCAAACGTTTTTGGGGGAAGATCAACGGAGGTCAATCTCAGTTCTCACCTTATTAATCAAAGGATGTAAAAAAAACTGAATTCTATGTTTTTGCTTCCTGGGTAGACCAAGAAACTGCGAAGGTTGATTTACCAAACTGGAATTCATCACACTAGCTTTGACTTCCACCTCGTTCTGGTTGCAAATAATGGCTGTCCTCACAGATTTGCTTAAATTAACATTGGGCTCCGAACTAGGTGCATGGTAAAGACATTTGAATCACGTAGGTTATCCAACTTATTCTTTAGGCTCTATGGAATAGGCACTTGGGATCAATTTTAACCCAATTTGGGGCAGGTGGTTTGTTCTTAACGAAACAAGATTGGATAACATATTTTGGTCGACTGAGAGGTGTGGAGTTATACAGTTGAATATTACTCTTGCCTAATATTTTTTGACCGTCTAGAAATAGTAATTTCTTTACTATCATTGACCATTGGAAATCGCAAGACAACCTGAAACTTCTGAATGTGCAAGAATAACTTAATAGCTTGGAAGTCAAATATGAGTTTTTTACTTCTTCAATGTATCGATCAACTCAACTATCCTTGTCTTTGAATTTTCACATAAATAGAGGCTAAATAAAGAGAGGATCCATTTTGTTTGTTTTTTTTATTTCTTTTTCTTTTTCTTTTTCTTTTTTTAGTTTTTGATCACATGGGATGCTTTTAGTTTTTTGAGCCAGTATCAAAATTCTTTGAGGAAGTCTGTTTCATTTGTTTATTCTATTATCGGCAGAAATATTTGTTTATATATATATGTGTGTGTGTATGCGCACGTGTATTTTCTGAATAAGTTTTAAAATAAAAGCAGGGCATAAAATCAGTGGAGGGGAAAGTTGGGATGAAGCTGGTTGGACTATCTCCCTATTGGTTTGATGTCGTAGAAGGCAAAGCTGTGCAAAATACTATTGAGATGGAATTGTTATTTCTTTTGACTGGTCCAAATGGGGGTGGAAAATCTAGTTTGCTTCGATCCATTTGTGCTGCTGCTTTGCTTGGGATATGTGGATTTATGGTGCCAGCAGAGTCCGCCGTGATTCCCCACTTCGACTCAATTATGCTTCATATGAAATCTTTTGATAGTCCTGCTGATGGAAAAAGTTCATTTCAGGTAAGCAGCCATTCGAATGTTATACATATGAAGAAACTGTGTTTCATTAAAGAGTGATAATTTATAACAATTGGATTAGGAGACGAGAAATTAAGTCATAAGCAACCTATGAACAAAAATATATGATTCCTTTGAGCTATCCTGTTGTCCTTGAAGCTAAGAACTTAATGTTGTGTTTCCCAAGTGTATGGTCAGCTTGGTATCGTGTTTCCGAACGTCAGGACATTTTTTTAAGATTAAACAAGTTCAAGATGTCCATTTCTTAAATCAGTCTTTGGAATCTTTTGTCATTTGCTGCATGTGATGAGAAAAGGGTATGGAGAACTTCTGCTGTTTGCGACTCTAAAATCCCCTTTTAGACAGGGTGTAGAGAATTTAGGGTGGTGATTATTTCGGGTTTGCTTAAGTGAAAGAAAATACAATGGTCATTTGATTCATTTTAAATGTGTCAAATTCATAGATGTCAATTTCTTGGAGTTGACATGATCCGTTTGATTAGAGTTTTCTCAGTCCTGGCTTATCTTTATAATGTCAAGCTTAAAGAGTTCAGCAAGAGTTGTTTCTGAGATTATGTATCATGTTCGGTAAAAGGGACTCATCTTTGCAGTTCTAAATATTCCTTTGTTTCAATGAATATCTCTCAGGTGGAAATGTCGGAGATGAGATCTATCATTGGTAGAGTAACGGAAAGAAGTCTTGTACTTGTAGATGAAATCTGTCGTGGAACAGAAACAGCAAAAGGAACTTGTATTGCTGGGAGCATTATTGAAGCTCTTGATAAAGTAGGCTGTCTTGGTATCGTCTCCACTCACTTGCATGGAATATTCAATTTGCCTTTAGATACCAAAAACACTGTGTACAAAGCAATGGGAACCATTTCTGCTGATGGACGAACGGTTCCCACTTGGAAGTTGATTAGTGGAATATGTAGAGAGAGCCTTGCATTTGAAACAGCAAAGAATGAAGGAATCTCTGAAGCTATAATTCAGAGGGCCGAAGATTTGTATCTCTCAAATTATGCTAAAGAAGGCATTTCAGGAAAAGAGAAAACAGATTTGAACTTTTTTGTTTCTTCTCATGCAAGCCTTAACGGTAATGGAAAATCCCATCTCAAGTCAAATGGTGTTATAGTAGAAGCTGATCAGCCAAAAACAGAGGCAACTAGCAAAACAGGTGTCTTGTGGAAGAAAATTGAGGCGGCTATCACTGCAATATGCCAAAAGAAGCTGATAGAGTTTCACAAAGATAAAAACACATTGAAACCTGCAGAAATTCAATGTGTTCTAATTGATGCCAGAGAGAAGCCACCTCCATCAACAATAGGTGCTTCGAGCGTGTACGTGATTCTTAGACCAGATGGTAAATTCTATGTTGGACAGGTATGCCGTTGGACTAGTTATTTTTATTTTTCAACCGTGTTATGAGTGTCGGATGCATTGCTGTGAGTCATTTTGACAAATTTGAATGTGCCCTTTTTTGTTTCATTTCTTTCAAAGTCAAATACATTGTTCAGTCCTATTTGAATTTAGGGCCTGTTTGGAATTGATTTGAAAAAAAAAAAAGTTTTTTCAAAAAATTCATTTTTAAATACTTATGATAAAAACTGATTAAAATACACTTGAAAAGCAATTTTAAGTGGTTGCCAAACTCTAATTTCTTCCAAAATGACATTTGTTAAATTAAATTCTCGAAACACACCCTTATACTCATATTGAACTTTCATCACCCTCCTTTGTCGTAGACGGATGATCTGGAGGGTAGAGTCCATTCACATCGTTTAAAGGAAGGAATGCGGGACACTGCATTCCTTTATTTTATGGTTCCTGGGAAGAGCTTAGCTTGCCAACTCGAAACTCTTCTCATCAATCGACTTCCTGATCATGGGTTCCAGCTAACTAATGTTGCTGATGGAAAGCATCGGAATTTTGGCACGTCCAATCTCTTATCAGATAATGTGACTGTTTGTTCATAATTCAACAGCCTTTTGTTTTCCCATGTACATGGAATTGATGAGAGCAAAAAATCAGTCGATCTTCCCGAGGGATTTATATTATATAGATTGAAGAAATGTGTTGTTGTAGGTGATGAACACAGGCTGCAGTTGTAACTTTATAGTTTTACACCAGCAGATGAGATCAAATTTTTGATGCAGGAAGTGTTTAGGCATTGTACATCTTACATCAATTTTATTAGATGCAGTCTCTGTTCCTTGCTTGATTTGGTTCAATATTATTTTGGTAACTTGGTAAGACGAGAAATAATCAAGTAATGTGCATTCATTTAGTCTGGAAGGAAAATGCACATTCCTGTAATAAGCAACCTATGGAGTCGTTCTCTTTTTCAATATTCATTTTTTATCACTCTAAGATCATCCAATCATTCTTTCAGTTCAGAATGTCAAATTATGTGTTCAGACTATGAACCTGTAAAACTTTGAAACTCTACGAAACTTTGAAATTAATCATTCTTTCAGTTCAGAAGAATGTCAAATTATGTCTCAACTAGTTGAGCACGCTCAGTTTCTGTGAAACTTTGAAATTCTACGAAACTTTGAAATTTTACACAATGACGAAGCAACAAAAAAGAGAGCTTTTTACTTCTATCCTTTTTGTACTTTTGATGAACTTGAATAAAATGGTAAAAAAGATACCTTCAGGCCATGTAGCTTGTGGTATTTTGATCCTTAAGATCAGAAGTGGGCATTTTTGTTACTTGGTGAGAGTGGGCTTTATGGTAGTTGGGTTTCTCTTTCTTGTTCCATTTGGACTACTTGACTGGGTAGTGTTGTGGATCTAAAACATTTTCACAGTTGGGTTTTGGATTTGTCAAATTACAGGGTGACTAGGTTGGCTTTTGAACAATTCTCTAGCTTTCGTCTTGAGGAGAGTACTAATTTCACAATTTCACAATTTCACAATTTCACAACTTTTGCAACAGATTCAAGCTCGATCGAATAAAATTACAATTTTCAAAAGATAAAACCAAATGGCTCAAATCAAGCACATGGTTAACAAATGAATCCTTTGAAGCAAAAGAAAATAAAAAAGAAAGCAATAAAGAAAAAAGGGAGAATGGATTAACTCATTTTCAGTTGGTTAATTTCTGTGGGTCCAAAAGTTATGTACAAATAAATGTTGATGCACTGCCTGGAAAGAAAGAAAAAGAGGGTGGAGACCAATCCAAGCCAAGCCTAGAGATGATGATGATGAATGAATCAACAAATTCAAATGGGAGAACTTGCAATTGATCTCAATGGGGGAAAGAGAACCAAATAGAAAGACAATGTGTTTGATTTTGAAAGTGAAAGGGAAAGCGAGGGAGTGATGAAAATTGAAAACAGTGGTAGATTGTGGAGAATGGAAAATGGTGAAAGAGAGTTGATTATCAAGCCAAAAGCCAGAAGTTTCTGTGGGTTTTGGTGTTCAAAAGATAGCCTGCATTTTGACCCTTCTTTTGTACAGCAACACAAGTGCATTTGCTGTTCTCAATCAAATACTCTGCTGTGTCCAACATTTTTGCCGCTTTCATTGGCCCTCCTGACCGTCTATATCTGCATTTAATAAATAATGCCAACTTCAGAATAACTTAACTGATTGAGACAATAAACCAACCAATAGAGGTTAGTGATTTCTCATTCTAACTCGAACAATTTATGATATTTTTGTTTTGAACAATCAAATTATCTATTTCCATCTATGACTATTTAAGAAACATCCAATTTTCCCATTGTCTTTATTTAGTCATCATTTTTTGCTCCGTCTAACCTTGCATCTCTCAAGTCTTTAACCAACTTAACCTACTCAACTCCAAATCTCCAATACATACTCAAGTCAACAAGGTTGCCCACATATTATCTCAATCAACCGTATATTTGACTTTATAACATGCTCTAAATTAATTTTTACATCCTTATGAAACCTTGGTTGTTTATTTATATATTTATAATAATAATACTAATAATTATTGTTATTATTTATATTTGTGAGTGTTCTCGCTAACTTAACCCTACAACATTTAGATGTTAAAGAAACTTATAAAATATTACATCCTAAGTAACCACCATAAATTGTCCTCAATCCCTCTAAATCCTTTATCAAATCCGATCTTTATCAAAGTTTGGTTTCCTATAAAATAGTAATTAAAATGGAACATGCACTAGATTAATACACATACATAGTATCTTAACCAACCAAGAACCAACTTGACTTGGGATGCATGCTCATACATATTCAAAACTCTATCAATCAATCTCAGGTAGTGGAAAATGAAAGGATATGAATAGAGGAAAATGAATTTGATGAAGGGAAGAAGAAGACAAACCCTAAGATTGCTGTGGAGAGACTTCGCCTCTGCCCTATGACTAGCAGATCAATACCGAGAGCCTTGGTTTGAGCCATAATCATGGAGGCTTTGTCTTTGCCTTCCAATTCAACCCTCAGCGTCCCCACTTTCAGTTTCGGATGAGCAGTCTTGCAGGCTTTCTTCATCTCCTCAAGAAAATCGACCTCCGCCGTCGGTCCTCCTCCTTGTCCACCGTCGGAGGCAGCGGTGGCAGCGGCAGCGGCAGTGGCATTTGCATTATTATGATTATAATTATTGTTACTATTATTATTATTATTATTAGCAGATCCACCATTAGGCCTCTTGAGGAACGTAGTAATAGCGTTCTTCCAGGAATTAGGGTTATCGACATGGAGGAGAATTACCTGGTCATTATCAATGACAGCATGCGAAAGCGCATATTGGAGTGCAGCGGCGGACTCTCGGGTCGGATCTACCACCACCATAACCTTTCTGGAAGGTGCCGTCGACGTCCGCCCTCCTCCCATGGGTTCCGTCCGGCGATGCTACCATCAACAGAAACAGCAGTCGCCGCTGCCGCTGAACCCAGAAGAGGAAAGGAGATTTGGATCAAGATATGTTGTTGTATGTGAGGGAAAAGCAAAATCAAAAGTGAGAAGGAGAGAGCAATATGAGGTGGTCATTTTGGTTTTAGTCCGTTTCAAAACTCCAACTATATCAACAAATTCGCCTTTCTTTTCCGTTTCCATTACACAAACCTCACCTTCCTCCTCTGGCATCTCTGCCTATTCTTGGGACCGACCTCAATCCCACATTTTTGCTTCCTTCTGATTCGGTCAATGCCTTCTTCTCCTCCATTCTTTTACTTTCTTTTGCCCTAATTTTTCTTCAATTCGGCTTTCTCTTCCTCTGTAATTTCATCACTTGTGGGCGTGCCGGAGTGGTTATCGGGCATGACTAGAAATCATGTGGGCTCTGCCCGCGCAGGTTCGAATCCTGCCGCTCACGTTTTTTATTTTTTAATTTAAGGAAAATCTTAGGCTTTAGGTTTAATTTTAGTTTAATCTTGAGATTTTAAAAGGTTATATTTTCACATTCAAGTTGTGAGTTTTTTTTCTTTTCAATTTAGTTATTATGTTTTCAATATTTATATTTTTACTTAATTGTATTATTAATATCATTGATTAATTTAAAAGAAATATCCCATTAAGGAAAATTACTTCAAATGGTAAAAATGTTGAAAATATTTACAAAATATAATAAAATCTTAAAACTATCAATGATAAACGTTGATAGACACTGATAAAGTCTATCTGTATCTATCAACGCACTCTATCAGTGTCTATCAACGTCTATCATTGATAGTTTTAAGATTTTGTTATATTTTGTAAATATTTTAGTTCATTTTTCTATATTTAAAAACAACCATATAATTAATTAGTTTTCATTAATTTTCGTTAATATTAATTTTAGAATTTAATTTCATAATTATTTTAAATTAATTAATTAAAAAAATTAGCAGTCAAGATCAAAGTGATCATTAGTGAAAATTCAAGGTAAAAGTGTAAAATTTGGAAGTCTAGAACCAAATTAAAACTACAAAATTTAGGGATAAAAGAGTAATGTTTTAAAATCCGAGAACTAAATTAAAACTAGATTCAAAACCTAAAGAGAAAAAAGGGTATATTTTCCTTTCCTTCTTTAATGAAATTACATTTTGTTAACTTACAGTTTTGTTCATGAGCTTTTCAAGTTAAATTAAATTTTATAGAGGACATATTAAACACAAAATTGAAAAGTTCATGAATTAAACTTATAGTTATTGTATAATGGTCAAATTTACTTCTATAACCAGTATTATTAATATGGAAAGACAAATGTATGTCACTCATATAAATCTATTATTATAAAAAAAAAATTAATCTTTAATGAAATTAAATTTAGTTAAACTATAAGTTTAATCCTTTCAAGTTTTGTATATAGTGATAGAAAATAAAAGTTTGTGGAAGACCAATTGAACATAAAACTAAAAGTAGGAGACTAAACTTATCATTTAACTATTAAATTTACTTGTATGTTAATATATTTAGATAAGTGGATTTGTCACCCACAAAAATATATTATAAACAAAATGTTAAAAAGTATTATTTTGGACTCCATATATCAATTTCTTTGTATTTTAGTCTATGAAATTTCAAATATCAAATTTCAGTAATTGTATTTTCAATAAATCTTAAAAGTAGTTTTTCTTGTTAGTTTTTTTTTAATTGTTATTTTTAAAATCAAACTTGTTAATTATTATAATAAAATCTTTAACTTTTTTTTTTTTTAAAAAAAAGACACAATGTGAAATGCTTATTGTTATGCGTGGATTTTGGAATTACGGGTAAAACAGCCAAAGAGAGCAAGAGAAGAATGAAAGAGTGGGCTCGAGAAAAAATTGGGTCTGGTCAGCCTGTTGAATCCAAGCCACTTATGTAAGCCCAAAGGCCAAAAGCCCAACATAGCTAGGCCTAAAAGGGATGAGACCTTAGCGCACTTAGCAAGGATGTTGGGCCGGTCGGCCTTTGGTCGAGAGTGATCTACACGCAACCTATCAATAAAAAATCCTGGTCACATAAGGACTAAGAGAAGGGTCGAAGCCTATAAATAAGACAAGGAGAAGCAAACATAAGACAAGTAAGTTCAAGACTTTGAGTTAGATTAATTGGACCTTCAACTTTCCTGACTTAGGCATCAGAGTGCTTGTAGCTTGCAACATATGGGTGTGCAGATTTTCTCTTTGCTTGCAGGCGAGTTCTCCTCCTTGAAATACAAATTTACCATTGTTGTCACGTGAAGGCCAGATGTGTTTTCCCTTGGCCAAAATTTGGCATCAACAGTTGACGTCTTCTGTGGGGAAGAAAGAAATTCCTGCATCAAAATTTGCCACCAGACTCACAAAATAAATAAATAAGGGAATGGAAGGGATCAACCAATGCAATGACAATTGTCGATCAAAATCATCGCCCGTTGAAGATCTAAGGTGATAAATTGTCTTGGTCTCAGCTAAATAAGGGTCAACATGAGGAGACATTTAAAACCTAAGAACAAGGGATAGGCGAATTAGATCCCCCACGATCCCAAATCAGAAAAATGGAAGGTTTTGAAGCTATGTGCAGAAGTAACGAAAAAAAAAGACAGTAAAGGGAACAAAGTGGAGTTAAAATAGGTTTGTTTGGTCGAGGCCAAGGGCGAGGTTGACACTTTGAGTTTTAAGAGGGGAAAACTCGGTCAAAAGGGATTTTAGATTCTAGATTCTGTGAAAGAAAATAGCAAAGGCCAGTCTCTCAGCCAAGGAAGAAAGTCCGAGGTCGAGGTCGAGGCCGACCTTTCGAGTTTTAAGAGGGGAAAACCCGGATCAAAAGGGATTCTTGATTCTTCAAGAAAAAAAGGAGAGACAACTAGTTTACCAATCGAAGGAACAAGGCCAAGGCTAATGTCGAGGCCGACCCTTGGAGTTTTGAGGAAGGAGAGCCCAAATCAAATGGGATTCTAGATTCTTTGAAAGAAAGAAAAATGGTCGGTCTCCCAGCTAAGGAAGGAAGTCCAAGGCCAAGGCCGAGGTCGACCCTTGAAGCTTTAAGAGGGGAGAACCCGGATCAAAAGGGATTCTAGATTCTTAAAGAGAAAAGGGAAACAACCAGTTTCCCAATCGAGGGAACAAGGCCGAGGCTAATGCCGAGGTTGGCCCTAGGAGTTTCGAGGAAAGAGAGCCCAAATCGAAAGGGATTCTCAATTCCTCAAAAGAGAGAGGTAAAGATCAATTCCCCAACCTCCCTAACTGAAGGGAAGAACCCAAGGCCAACGCTAAAGCCAACTAAGGAAGCCAACCGGTAGAAACTTTGGAATCAATCTCATTCACCATAGAGGATACGGGGGTAAATATCGAAACTAGAATGAGAGTAGAATAAAGAGAGAGCTTGATCAGGTTTCTGAGGCAGAATGTAGTATTTGCTTGTTGCATGAGGATATGCTTGGAATTGATCCCAGTATAATAGCGCATCACCTTAATGTAGATAAGGATTTCAAACCGATAAAGCAAAAATGGTGAATGTTTAATCAAGATCGAAACAAAAATCAAAGCAAGCCAGGTAGATGATTTACTAAAAGCCAAGTTCATTAGAGAGGTCTATTACCCTCAGTGGTTATCTAATGTAGTTTTGGTGAAGAAAACAAACGGTAAGTGACGAATGTGTATAGAACGAATGTGTATAGACTTTATTGACCTTAGTAAAGCTTGTCCAAAGGACAGATTTCCTCGTTTCATGATAGATCAGTTAGTAGATGCAATAGTTGACCACAAGATGTGAGTTTCATGGATGCATATTCAGGCTATAAACAAACTAAGATGAATGAATCTGACCAAAAGAAGACTTTCTTCATTACATATAAAGGTATATATTGTTATACGGTCATACCATTCGGGCTTAAAAATGCAGGAACTACATATTGAAGCTTGGAAAATAACATGTTTGCTCTACTTATTAGAAAAAACATGGAAGTATACATAGATGATATGTTAGTAAAGAGTGTTAAAGCTAGTCAACATGAAGTTGACCTTGAAGAAGTGTTCTAGATCCTTCGTAAGTATAATATGAAGTTAAACCTTACCAAGTGTACTTTTGGGGTCGCATATGGAAGTTCTTAGGCTTTATGGTTCATTAGAGAGGAATAGAAGCCAACCCGGACAAAATTCAAGCAATCCTTGACATGTCTGCTCCAACCAATCTCAAACAACTCCAAAACCTTAATGGCAAGTGATATGAAATCCATAGCAAATTGGAATTAGAAACCCTTTTTGATGAAGAACCCCTAATTCTAAATCACCAAAACTCTCAAATCAATATGATTTCAACCTTAAGGATTAGGTTAGACATGGATTGCCTTAAGATCAAATATCTTAGTCAAAGAACAAATTCCTCACCTAAGATTCGAACACTCCACAAGAAAGATGATCAATCTCACTTGAGTGTTCTTGGCATGCAACTTAAATGAATTGCAAATTCAAGAAGCTCTCTGGCTAACCTTGAAAACAAGCACAAAGGTCAAAACTTAATTCATCGTAATCTCCTTAAAATAACCTAATAGCAAGGCTTAGATAGCCTTCTAATAAAAACTCTATTTCAACATAAAAAGACTAAATCACCCCTATTTAAATGTCATAAAAAGGATAAAATTGGAAAATGCTAAAATTACATCAAAATTATTAGATAAAATATAAATAATAATTTGATGTCTGAGCGATTCATATCATCGTCTCCTTCTTTTGAAGGTTTCATCCTCAAATCCAAGTCAAAGCCTTGTAAAGCAGTTTTGAAGTCATGGGAAGAAGATGATGTCAATTTCTTAGCATTCCTCTTGGATGGTCTCCCTTGTAAAGCAACCTTGTAGTCATGAAATGTCAGAGGTTGACGTCGTCTTGGATTTTTTCTGTTCTAGAAAGGATAATGATCCTTCCAACCTTTACTCCAATTGTGGCCATAAAAAAAAATAGGCACAATCATTGAGCTTGGTTCATAGTCAAAGTTTAACATTCTACAAAATCTCAAAGAATAAATTAGGCAAACTGGTGAAAGTTTGCTTATCAAAAAGCAAACTCTTTTGTTAACCTAACAAATTTTCAAACTCTTTTGTTAACCTAACAACTTTTCAAACTCATATTTTTTGCTTTTCTCTCATTTTTTTCTATAGACTGAGTATTCACTCACATGCTTTTCTTCATCATACATTTCTATTACTTTTGTCTCAGTCTCGTGCCTTTTATTTTTCAACTCACATACATCAAGTTTTATTTCTCTTGGAAGTAATGATACAACAATAGGACCAAAAGTTACTTTGGGCTCTAATGTACTTGCAATGTCAGCACAAAGTATCCTAGCTTCAAGTTCACTTCCACCGACTTTCTCTACTCCACTACTACTAACACATGCTTCTGATCTAGACATAGGTGATTCAACAATGTTAGTAAGATCACAATCAAGTAATTCCTTGCAATCTAACAACTTACTAGACAAAATATCATTATCATGCATAGGCACAACATTATCAAGTTTCTCCTTACTACTTTCCACCTTATCAAAAAGCTCAGACACAACATAAAACTAACTTTTTCCACTAATGTATTGGCATTGAATTTAGACTTAGATTTTGTGTATCTTGAAGATCTTTTGAAGTTGTTTTTCCATCTTGATGACAACATGCACCATCTCTTCCAAATTTTCACAAGGTCGAATTTTTTCTCGATCAGCAAGCATATCGACAATCTCCTCATTAAGTCCGTTGTAGAATCGATCCATGGCAGCTTCCTCATCCTCAAATATGTTAAATTATTAAATTACTCCTATTTAAATGGCATAAAAAAGATAAAATTGGAAAATGCTAGAATTGCATAAAAATTATTAAATAAAATATAAATAATAATTTGATGTCTGAGCAGTTCATCAGCAAGATAGCAACATTAAATAGATTTTTCAGTAGAGCAACCGATAGGTGTCTCCTCTTCGTTAAGATTTTAAAGAAGGGATCTCAGTTTGAATGGACAGAAGACTGTGACAAAGCCTTTTTAGAATTGAAGGCATACTTAAGTAAAAGTTTCACTTCTTGCCAAGCCTGTTCCAGGGGACAAACTACTTCTCTATTTAGTAACATCTAATACAGTAGTGAGCTCAATTCTGATCAAAGAGGAGAATGGGAATCAATGTCCACTTTACTATACAAGGTAGCCAATAGTGGGGGCTGAAACAGGGTATCCACAGGTAGAAAAGCTTGTATTTGAACTAATCGTCTCAGCAAGAAGACTACGCCCCTACTTTCAAGCACATAGAACGGTTTTGACTAATTTTCCTTTAAAGCAATACTTGCAAAAACCCGAGATGTCAGGGCGATTAATGAAATGGGCAATAGAATTAAGTGAACATGACATTCATTGCAAGCCAATGACTTTAATAAAAGGACAAGTAGTGGTAGACTTCCTAATAGAATTTACTATGGATGATGCCGAGGCTGAGGCTGATCGAGTGAAAGCAAGTACTGAGGTCTATTTACATTCAATGGGTTTAGACTTTCAATGGACCATTCTTGTTGATGGATCATCCAACATGAAAAGGGTGTGGTGCAAGATCTTACTAATGTCTCTCGATGGTGAACAATATAAGTACGTTTTTAGATTCCATTTTTTAGCATCAAATAATAAGGTAGAATATGAAGCATTGATTGGAGGATTAAAAGTTTCCAAAAAGATATAGGTATTTTTGACCTTCTAATTTTGAGTGATTCATAATTAGTGGTAAAGCAAGTAACAACAAAATACCAAGCAAGTAACAGCAAAGATATATCGATAGTGAACGATATAAGTATGTCTTTAGATTCAATTTTCGAGTGTCAAATAATAGGGCAGAATATGAAGCATTGATTGCGGTTGCCAAAAAGATATAAGTATTTCTGACCTTCTAATTTTGAGTGATTCACAATTAGTGGTAAAGCAAGTAATAGCAAAATACCAAGCCAAAGAACGAAGAATGAAACTTATTTAACCAAGGTTAGAGAGTTACTCACTTCATTGCCAAAATATGAAATCAAGCAGGTTCTTGAAGGAACCGGTGAAGGTCCTTGAGCAAAAATGGGGATCAGACCTAAATCCCAAGTTTTACGAAATTCTCAATTTTACAGAAAATATAAACCATTATGCATTCGATAAAAATTACAGAATGCTGAAAAATAAGAGAAAAGAGAATAAGGAGATGAAAATTAACCCTTGAAGATCAAATTTTATTTATGTGAATCATCTTCTCCAAAAATGTCTCGAACTGCAACGTGCTCGAAACCCTAAATGGCTACCACCACTTGGTTTTCTCTGTATTCTCTGGGATGAGAATCCAAGAGTTTTATGGACTCTATGTTTTTGGAGAGGGAATGAGAATTAGAGATGAGAGGAGAGCAAATTGGGAAGACTGGGATCTCAGAATCTTTCTGTAAAAACTCCCTGTGTCAAAATGAAGAAGAAGAAGATCTCCCTCATCCAACCACCAAGACAATATGTGGGTCGAGAGAGAATAGGGGAGGGAAGTTATTTCCCTCCCTTAATTTCAGATATTAAAATTAAAAATAATTTTAATTTTAATATATATATATATATATATGTGTGTGTGTGTGTGTGTGTGTGTGTGTGTGTATAACTATATATCATATCATATATAACATATAACCTATTGTTTAATATCTGTCTCTTATACACATCTAGATGTGTATAAGAGACAGCCCTAAATTTCAAAATTAAAATTAAAAATAATTTTAATTTAAATAAATATACTATTCTCTCAATTAATTTAAACAATACAAAATCTAATATCTGTCTCTTATACACATCTAGATGTGTATAAGAGACAGGTTGTGTTTCCAAGCTCTCCAATCAGATGAATTCCCAAAATGGTAGGCTTGTTGAGTCGACGATCTGGCCACTCTCACCCATATAAATCAAAGGACCGCCCTCATAGGCAGAAGTTCACAATTCACTCAGGATTCAGGTCATTTCACATATGGTCATCTCGGTGAAATGTAAATCTCTATTATGAACGGTGTTATATAATGAGACTAGTCATTTCGTGGCCTGGTCTTATACATACTTCTTTGTATAGAATACCCCCACTCACATGTCTCCATATGAATGATCAGGATCAAATCATTTGTAACATTTTACAAAAATTGTAACATCTACAAAGCGAGTCGTACTCGTAGTGTCACCAAGATAAGGTATCCAGTCTTATCCATCTACTATAGACCATTTAAGTTATCACTTAAACATGATCCACTTGTATGTCTCTGAAGGAACTCTTATCAAAGAGTACCTCTGAACGGAAGCGAGATCGTTCCAAACTCATTGTGATAGAATTAACGCATTCATAATCTAACAGACTAGTTATGCAATATACAACAAATTACCGACATGCTTTGAAACTTAAACAACAAGAGAACAAGAATTGTACCAGTTGAAGAACCCTTCTTCACAGAAAAACTCGTTCTCACCAAGGACTACTCCTCTCGCTCTCGTTGAGAACGTCCACTTCAATCGTTCACCAAATCACGATCGTCTACCCACGAGCGGCCTCCACACAAACACATCAACAGGGAGGACACTACCACTTAAAACCCTCGGTATTCTCGGTGTGAGAATCCAAGAGGTGTGGGCTCTATTGGATTTGGCAGAGGGAAGGAGGAAGAGAAGATCGTATACCACGACCAAGCAAGTGGGAAAATGTTGGGTCTATCTTATAGACGATGCTTGATCGTTTAGGAAGAGGTACACGATCGTTTAGTAATAGGCCACGACCGTATAGACGATCGTTTAGTAAATGCTCGGGCGCGCGATCATTTAGGAAAAAGCTAGACGATTATTTAGCAAATCCTATGCGACCGTTTAGTAAGCTACGTGCATGTATACGATCGTTTAGAAAAGTTGAGCTTCTGTTTAGGCTCTCGGTTTGCTATGTGATAAGCAGTATACACTAAACGTGAGCGAATGGCTGATCTCTTTGCAAAATGAAAACGATTTTCATTTTATTCTTTAATTACAAAAACTGAATGAAAACTCCTACTATCACACTGTTACGAAGAAAATGCAGGCACAATTATCCTATAATTGTCCAAAAAAAATAATAAATACAATCATATTATATTCATTAACGTATGGTTTCATATCACATCAAATGCAACATGACCATAGTCTTTTCTCCTCCATAGATATAAATCATATTTATATCCATTTTTCCTCCAATTAATTTATCTCATACATAAAGTCAATCATATCGTATATAATTAACTAGTTCAATCATATTATATATAATCGAACTCGCTCTTGTCAATTTGAACATTTTAAACTGACCAAAAAACTGATTCTCAACTTAAATCCATTGAGCTACCAAGGGGATCTTATGAACCTATGGCTAGAAGCTCCAACGGTACATGAATAGCTGACTAAACTCTTTAGCCACGAGATCCACCATCCGTTAACTACCAGGCATTCCACTAAAGACTGACAGGTGCACTCTTCTTACCACAGATATGTTTCTGTGTCCATCGGATATAACCAATCAACAATACGATAACCCTTCATAGATGCTCGTAAATACAGTTGGGCCAATTTAACGTTTTGCCTCTGTAGTTACATCTAACTCCTTAAGTACCACTGATCCTTCTAATGAACAATACAACATAGTCCTACTATGTGTGGACACCTCTTGAGCCATGAGAAGGTGTGTGACGCCACATCGTTCAAGCCCCAGAATCAATCTTTAAAGGAGCAATCTATCTCCTTACCCCTACTTCGGGGAATGAGTGAATTCCATCTTGTGTAGCTGAGTTCCCAGCTTTCAAATCAAACGAATCCCCAAAGTGGTGGGTTTGAGTTGGCGATTTGGCTACTTGCACCCATGCAAATCAAATGACTACCCTCAAAGGCAGGAGTTCCCAACTCACTCAGGATTAAGGTAATGTTACCTATGATGATCTTAGTGAAGTGAAATCTCTGTCATGAACGACGTTATATAACAAAATTATAACACTCTGTGGTCTGGTCTTATACAAACTCCTTTGTATAGGACGTCCCCACTCGTATGTCCCCACGTGAATGATCAGGATTAGTCCATCTATAGCAAGTCATAACATTTGTAACTATTCTACAAAGCAGACCACATCCGTAGCGTTACTAGGATAAGGTATCTCTCTTATATCCATATACTACAGACCATTTTGGTTATCACTTAAGACATGATCTACCTGTATGTCTCTACATACATGCTTAAGTTACAAAAGATAACCAAGGATCTTAGTTTATTGGTTTGTGGTAAAACAAATAAAACATCCAATGTTCATAGACAAAAGTGAAGAAAATATCATATATTATACATCACAAGCGTTTGTTCAAAATTGTGTTTACAAACTACAGGACACGAGAGTTTAATGCATCATCCCCAACAGTCTTTACATACATGTTTAAGCTACTCATTATAACCTTGGATGTTAGTGAAGGAAATCTAAATAGACATCCTTTGAGTGGAAGCGGATCGTTCCAAATTCCATTGAGATTGAACACAAATAATTATAGTCTTACACGGAAATGAAAATGCATAAGCTATAAATTACAACATGCTTCTTTTAAAGGAACAAATAGGGATAAAGTATGCAAACCTTTGAAGAACCTTTCTTCAAGTATCCCTCGATTTTTAAGTAAATCATTCAATCAACACGAACTCAAATGCAACGATCAGAACTTGATCTCAACGAACGTCTGAATGAACCTTGATCCCAATCGAGTCCAACTCGATCCTCGAATGGAACTAGAACACCACCACAATGGTTACTTGGTATTCTCAGTGTGAGAATCCAGGAGTTGTGGGCTCTGTATGATTTTGGATTGAGGAAAGTAGGAGATAAACGATCAAGTAAGTGGGAGATGAATAATGTCTATTGTATAGACGAAATACTTGATCGTTTTGAAAATGAGGCCTATCGTATAGACTTTGCCACTCGATCGTGTAGCAACGTGTAAACAAGTAACTATCGTATAGTAAACTCGTAACTCAATCGTGTATTCTCTCTATGCTATCATTTAGTTAAACACTTTTACTTGTGGGATTATTTCGAATGAATCATCAACTGAATTTTGAAAACCATTTTTCCTTTTATCTCACAGTTACCATAAAACTTCCAATAACCTCCCACTCAATTCGGTTATTAGAGAAAAAGAATAATTAATTATCATATAATTAATATGTTATAAATAAATATAATAACCAACTTGTCATATTATATTTATAACCTATAGTTTTAATATTTCATTATATGAAGCAGATAAACCATAGTTCTTTTTATGGTATTTAGTAAATCATATTTATATTAATTCCTCCAATTAATGTATGTAATACATGATATTAATTATATCACATATGATTGAATTTCCTCTTGTTAATTTGAACACTTCAAATTAACCCAAAATCTGATTCTCAAATTGAACCCATTATGCTACCAAGGGGACCTTATGGACCTGTAGCTTAAAGCTCCAACGGTACTTGTATAACTGATTAAACTCTTTAATCACGAGATCCACCATCCGTTAACTCTTGGTCACTCCACTAAAGACCGATAGCTGCACTCTTCGCACTACAAATATATTTCTGTGTCTATATGACCAATTAACAGTGCGATGACCCTTCACAAATCGCTCATAAGTACAACTGGGTCAATTCACCGTTTTGCCACGTGTAGTTACATCTAACTCCTTAAGTACCATCGATTCCTCTAATGAACAATAAGTCATAGTCCTACTATGACTAAGTCCTCTCGGGCCAGGAGAAGGTGTGGCCACTATGTTCAAGACCCAAAATCATCCCTTAAGGGAGCAATTTATCTACTTACCCCTGCTTTGGGGAGGAGTGAATTCCGTCTTGTGTAGCTGAGTTCCCAAATCCCCAATCAGATAAATCCATAAAATAGTAGGCTTGTTGAGTTGGCAATCTAGCCACTCTCACCCACAAAAATCAAAGGACCGCCCTCAAAGGTAGAAGTTCCCAATTTACTCAGGATTAAGGTCATATCACCTATGGTCATTTTAGTGAAATGTAAGTTTCAATTATCAACGACTTTATATAAAGAGACTAATCATCTCATGGTCCAGTCTTATACAAACTCTTTATATAGGATACCCCCGCTTGCATGTCTCCACATGAATGGTCAGGATCAAACCAGTTGTAGCACTTTATAACACTTGTAACATCTACAAAGCGGGTCGTATCCGTAGTGTCATCAAGATAAGGTATCCCTCCTTTATCCATCTCCTACAGACCATTTAGGTTATTACTTAAGGCATGATCCACTTGTATGTCTCCACATACATGCTTAAGTTACATGAAATAACCATGGGTCTTAGTTTATTGGATTTGAGTAAATGCTTATAAAATAACATTTATTTTATTAATAACAATATGTTCACAAAATGTTTACAAACTACGAGACCATCGAGAGAATTAGGACACCAATTCAACAGTTAATTTATTGGTTTGTGGGTTTAATGTTACTAAATGTCAAATAAAATATCTCATATTTTATTAAATAAATAAAACGTTTGTACAATACAATTACAAAATATAGAACTTTACAAGATTTAGGGTACCAACCCCAACAATCTCTGACTTATCCTAAAGCTAGTGGGGTGTACAATATACAAGTCATACTAATTACAAGTACACAAATCAATAAACTAGGGCATAAAACACACCCAATACAAAATCTCCTACTTGCTATTGACTAAATGTGGCATGTCCTGTAGACCCATACTCTGCAGGTGACCTCAAACACCTTAGTCGTGAGAGCCTTTGTAAATGCTTCAACGACGTTGTGCTCCGAAGCTATCTGCATGACGATCAAGTCCCCTCGATGCATAATCTCTCGGATGAGATGATACTTCCGCTCTATTCCCGCATTTGTGACTTCGAGGCTCTAAAAAATTAGCCACAACACCAGTATTATCACAATAAAAGGTGATGGGCTTTGACATGTATGGAACCACTTCCAGATTAGTCAGGGATTTCCTGAGCCATACAGCTTCTTTAGCAGCTTCACGAGCCGCTGCATACTCAGCCTCCATGGTGAAGTTAGCATTGCAACCTTGCTTGGTGATCCTCCAGACTACTGCTCATCTGTTTAGATTAAACACCGATCCTGATGTGAATTTCTTAAAATCCTTTCAGTCTGGAAATCGGAGTCTGTGTATCCTGTAAGGATCAAATCCTTCAAACCATACATGAGCTTATAGTCCCTCGTTCTCCGTAAATACTTGAGGATGTTCTTAATGACATTTTAGTGATGAAATCCTGGATTAGACTGATATCTACTGACTATCCTCACTGTATACTAGATGTCAAGTCTAGTACATAACATCACATATATCAGGCTGCCAACAGCCGATGCATAGGGGGATCTATCTCATTTCCTCAACTTCTTGAGGTTTCTTAGGACATTATTCCTTAGATTATAATTTCGTGTCTAAAAGATAGTAAACCTCTCTTGTTATTATGCATAAAAAATTTGACAAACATTTTGTCAATATATGATGCTTGAGACAGGGTTCTTTTGATTTCTAAAGATCTGAATGTCCATAACAAACTGTACCTTTCCCAAATCTTTCATTTGGATTTGGGTCGCTAGCCAATTCTTAATTTCAATCAATAGACATACATCATTCCCAATGAGTAGGATATCGTCTACATACAACACTAGAAAAACTACTAAACTGTTGATGATCCTCTTGTATACACGAGGCTTATCAACATTTTGATCAAAGCCATAAGATTTAATCGTTATCAAATATTATGCTCCAAGATCGAAAAGCTTGATTCAACTCATAAATGGATCGATTAAGCCTGCAAACCTTTTACTCTTGACTTTGCGTTATGAGTCGCTCAGGCTACTCCACATAAATGGTCTCCTCAAGATTACCATTCAGAAAGGCTGTTTTTTACGTCCATTTGCCAAATCTCATAGTCATAATATGAGGCAATGGACAGGAGGATCTAGATAGACTTCAACATGGCAACAAGTGAGAAATTTTCCTCATAACCGACTCATTCAACTTGGGTATAACCCTTTGCCACAGGCCTAGCCTTGAAGGTTTGCACCTTCCCATTAGCACCCCGTTTTCTCTGATAGATCCATTTACAACCTATAGGTTTTACCCCATCAGGTTGATCTACAAGATCCCAAACAGAATCGAAGTACATAAACTCCATTTCAAGATCCATAGCTTTGATTTACTCATCTTTATCAACGTCCTCCATTTCCTTCTTGTAAGGCAATGGATCCTTAACATCACTGTCAGCTACCATAGCTAGGATTTCTGTTAAACCCATGTAACGAACAGACGGTTTCCCAACCCTCCCACTACGTCGAGGCTTCCTCAATACTTGAGGTGGATTTGACCTGCTAGATGATCCAACTTCAACAACTCTTGTTGCGATGTTGGGCTCTTCAACAACTCTTGTTGAAGGTTCAGTGGTACCTTAGAAATTTCATTCAACACAATCTGACTGTGGGGATTATGCTCCCTAATGTGGTCCTCCTCCATAATTGTAGCGTTTGTCGATACAAACACTTTATTTTCTTTAGGATCATAAAAGAAATCACCTCTCGTTCCTTTAGGGTAGCCTACAAATAGGCACAATTTTGAACGAGGTTCCAGTTTCTTAGGATTTGCCTCAAGCACATGTGCCGGGCAACCCTAGATCCTAAATCGTAAACTATCTTTACGACTATTCCATAATTCCAAAGTAGTTCTGGTAACACTTTTGGGTGGAACACAGTTCAAAATATATGTTGCAATCTGTACTGCATAACCCAAAACGAGTCCGGTAGGAATGCATAACCCATCATAGACCGAATCATGTCCAACAGGGTTTGATTTCTCCTTTATGATACACCATTCTGCTGAGGTGTACCAGGCGCTGAGAGCTAGGATACAATTTCATGTATTATCAAATAGTTCTAAAATGTAAAATCCAAAAACTCTCCACCTCGATTTGATCGAAATGTTTTAATCGTTTTATTTAATGCATTTTCAACTTTAGCCTTAAATTCTTTTAACTTTTCAAAGGCTTCAGACTTCTATTGCATTAAATAAACATAACCATATCTAGAATAATCATCAGTAAAAGTGATGAAATATTCAAACCCTCCTCTTGCTTTAACATACATCGAACCACGGAGGTCTAAATGTATAAGCTTTAAGGGTTCTTTGGCCCTATGACCTTTTCCAGTAAAAAAATATTTTAGTCATTTAGTCTTCAAGGCATGACTCACACACTGGTAAAGAATTTTCTTCTAACTCGCTTAGAAGTCCATTCTTAACCAATCTCTCAATCCTATTGAGATTAATATGTCCTAACCTTAGGTGCCAAATACGGGAATTTTCTTTATGAGAAATTTTAAGTCTGTTAAGGAGAGCTTTAGTTGCTAACGGTCTTAGCACATACAAATTATCTTCAAGTTTAGCACAATAAATTAATACTCCATTCTTGTAAATAAATAATTTATTTATTCAAAAATTAAGAGAATAATGTTGTTCAAGGAGACATTTTATAGAAATCAGAATCCTTTTCAAACCTGGAACCATATATACATTATCTAATAAAATATAGGACTTTCGTAAGTAGAGTCTTAACCCTCCCACTGCCATAGATGAGACGACGTGCCCAGTTCCAACACGCATCGTCATCTCCTCAGCTTCCAGATGCCGTCAGGAACTAATTCCCTGAAATGAAGAAGAAACATGGATTAGTTGCGCCTGAATCCATTATCCAGGCAGAATCATCATTCTCCATTAAACAAGTCTCCAATACAAGTAAATCATATTTACTTTGCTTGGCCTTCTTCTTTTCTGCCAAGTATTTTGGATAGTTCCTCTTCTAATGTCTCTCGTGGTTGCAATGAAAACAAATTTTCTTTGAAGCCTTGGCCTTCTTGCCCTTCTGAGCAGTAGCTGGTGGGTTACCTTTTCCTTTTCCACCTTTCTTCTTCTTCCACTTTTTGGTAAGAAGAAGGCACAAACTTAGTTCCAGAGGACGATCCTTTATAGAACTTCTTTGAGGACAAGGCAACATTTGTCTCTCCCTTTTGTTCATTATTTTTCATCAAGGATTGAAAATTCTAAAGCTCATTGAGCAACATGGTCGGGTTGTAGTTAACTCTGTTCATAACTGCATTGCTACGGAACTGTAGGAAACTTTCAGGTAAAGATTCCAAAATGAAGCTAACCTGACTGGCTTCATCAATGACAAACCTATTCATCTCCGCCACGTTAATGTGGACCTTCATGTTGAGAACATGTTCTCTAACAGATGTCTCTTCTTGCATATGGATATTGAAGATCTGTTTTAGAGCATCGTGCCTGAGTTGTGTGGACGGTTGTTCGAACATTCCATGCAGGGACTCCATGATCTCATGAGTAGTGATCATGGGCTCATGCTTCTTGGCCAAGACTTTTGAAAGGCTTGAAAAGATATAAGCTCGGGCTTTCTCGTTTGCTCGTCTAGCGTTGTATGCCTCTCGAACATTTCGAGTGGCATTTGGAGCAGGAATAAGAGGACAATCCTCCATAAGACAAAACAGAGGTCATTGATGATTTAAATTGTGTTGATTGTGTGTTTTTCAGGTTGTATAATTTTCAACCGTAAGTTTGTCAGGAGCAAATTAAGTATCGTGATAGTCATAGTTAATAAATCACTGAAACCATACAAATTATTTATATTAGTAATCTTTGCAATAACCCATTTTGAAAAACCAATCAAATTTAGCAAAATAATCTAATGCACCCTAAGTGACATCTATTTTGCAATGATGTTTCAGTAAGACAGGAAAAAAGCCACTGTAGGGTGATCGGATGCCCTTTCACTGAAATAAAACTATCTCAAACAATAGACAGAACAACTCTTATTACTGTAACTATCAGTCACCATTGTTCGTTTCAGAAATTGTTAAACTCGCTTAAAATTTCTTGTAAGTGTAACTTCTCATTTTAAATTCTAGAGTTCCGACCCAATGAGCCAATCGTAGGGAAAAAATCTTTGGAGTTTGAGGTAAAGAATCATGCAAATGCCATCCGTAGGGGGACACAAGCAAAGGTGCCTCGAGGCCGAGCATGAAACTTTACTACCAACTAATGAGAGAGACCCTGGGATATGTTGGCATACGTCTTACTCCCACTTACTATAAACACTCTCTCCATTCACCTTGATATTGATCTATATAAATACCATCTGTAGGAGGACACAAGCAAAGGTGTCTCGAGGCCGAGTATAGATCTCATGGTGTGAAATTTTAGGGAGAAAAGTGAAAAGGTAAAATGAAGTATCATATACCCCATTTTCCTCTCACCAAGTGTTATACCTAAGGTTATTTAACCTAGGAAAATTCAGCTACTGATTTTAAACTATGTGTTTGTTTAATTTGCCCAAAAGTAACACTTAGTTTGGATAGTTAAACAACTTTGAATTATGTTTATTAAACACTTTAATAAACTTTAATCAACCATTGCATGCTTGTAACAAATCTATCTAATTCAGCTTTCCAGGTAAGTTCCCAGAAAAGGGTGTTACGCTTCCGTCAACTTAAATACCCCAGCCTCGATAGAACTAACCTTAGACGAAAAGTCCCTTATAGATACATTTGTTACAAATTTAATTTTTTAATTAAGAATTAATTTAATCCTATTAAACTGATTAAAAGATTAAACTTAATTTCTAATTTTATTGGAAATGTGATCTTAGGTCTATGTGAGTCATATTTTAAAACTATTTTAATTAGGTCCCTTAGGTCTATGTAATTTAGAATTATTGATTTTAATTTCTAATTTCATTTAATTATAAAATTTATAAGTAAATGAAATAAATTAAAACCAATCAATTGCATTCAATGATATACTTAGTAAATTATAACAATTATAAATTACCTAAGGTAGTGTCATGCTTCATGCAATTTTATTTCATTACTAACTATATATAACATTTATATAATAAGGTAATGAACTAATTAATAACATTCATCCATACATACACAAAACTATATATTAGAACATTTATAATATAAATGATGCATGACAATGTTATTAATGCATGCAAACATATAATATAACACTTATATTATATGATGCATGAGCATGCTATAAAAATAGAACCATGCAATCATATATTATAATATTTATAATATAAATGATGCATGAAATTAAATGCATAACCTATGGTGAGAATTTCATAATATATGACGTACAATATGACATATATTTATAAATTAAAATCATACATCAAATGCATAATTAATAAAAAATTATTGGATCGGGATTGGACATGGAAATAGTTAATTAAATTAATATAACATTTATATTAATTTAATTAATCAAAGTAACTATCTATTATAAAAAAAGTCAACCAGTTCAAAACAAGCGAACCAGGCCTCGAGCCGCTCAAACAGAATCATCCAGCTTTTGAACCGGACTCGAACCACACAAACTGACTGAATCGCAAGCGAGGCAAGCAAGCCACGAACTGAACTGTCCGCGAACCAGATAATTCTTTCCATCTGGCAGCGTTGCAACACTATGACCTAGCGTTGCAATGCTATGGATAGAACAATCCGTTTGCCTAATCGCAGCGTTGCAACGCTAGGGCACAACGTTACAACGCTACTGTACAAAATGCACTGTACAATTGCGATTTTCTTCGAATCTCCTTCAGTTTTGGCCCCATCTTCTCTAGAAAACGACCAGAAAAGCCACGAACAAATCAAGAACATAAAATTACAGACTCGATCGCAATAATATGCCCCAAAACACGAGCCCTTATAAATAAAATTGTACAATCAAAGCGATAAAACTAAACAGACCAATCCCAAAAACATCCAATAATCTTAACCAATCACATTCATTAACATTCATCACATGAACATATAGAATGCTAAAATCTCATCATTAAACTATAAAATTAACTCTGAAAATTTGGAAAAATTTTGGGCAAAAACCTAGCTCTGATACCAATTGAAGGAACCGATGAAGGTCCTTGAGCGGAAACGGGGATCAGACCCAAATCCACAGAATTCCTAATTTTACAGAAAATATACAAAACCATTATGCATTCGATAAAAAATACAACATGCTGAAAAATAAGGGAAAAGAGAAGAAGGAGATAAAAACTAACCCTTAAAGATCAATTTTTCTTCCTGTGAATCCTTTTCTCCAAAATGTCTCGAACTGCAATGTGCTCGAAACCCTAAATGACCACCATAACTTGGTTTCCTCTGTATTCTCTGGGATGAGAATCCAGGAGTTTTGTGGACTCTGTATTTTTGGAGAGGGAATGAGAATTAGAGATGAGAGGAAAGCAAATTGGGAAGACTGGAATCTCAAAACCTTTCTGTAAAAACTCCCTCAGCCAAAATGAAGAAGAAGAAGATCTCCCTCATCCAACCACCCCACAATATGTGGGTTGACAGAGAATGGGGAAGGGAAGTTATTTCCCTCCCTTAATTTCACATTTAAAATTTAAAATAAATTTAATCTTAATATATATGTATATGTATATATATATATATGTATATGTATAACATATAACCTATGGTTTAATATTGTATCATATACAATATAATCTATAGTTTTAATTCACTCATCAACAATATTTAATATAAATCCCATTTATATTAAATTTAATTATATGAAACCAATTCACATAATTAATATTTGAATCATATTTAAATATTTATTATATATCTATCTATCTATCTATCTACTGTCTCTTATACACATCTAGATGTGTATAAGAGACAGAATCAAACCAATTCACATAATTAATATTTGAATCATATTTAAATATTTATTTTCTCTCAAATAAACTTTATATTATAATGTATCAAATACATTATAGTAATTATATCATATATAATTAAATTAAATTAATTATATCACATATAATTAATTCCTTAAATTAATTTGAATTTGAATTATATTATTAAAAAATCATTAACTATCGGGCACTCTATTAAAGACTAGCTGCACTCTTCGCATTACAGATATATTTATGTGTCCATTGGATATAACCAGTCAACAGTGCGATGACCCTTCACAAATTGCTTGTACGTACAACTAGGCCAAAATTACCATTTTGCCCCTGTAGTTACATCTAACTCCTTAAGCACCATTGATTCATCTAATGAATAATAAATCATAGTCCAACTATAACTAAACCTCCTCGGGGCAGGAGAGAGTGTGGTGCCATATTGTTCAAGCCCCAAAATCAGTCCTTAAGATAACAATTTATCTACTTACCTCGACCTTAGGGAATGAGTGAATTTTGTCTTATGTAGCTGTATTCCCAGCTCCCCAATCAGACGAATCTCCAAAATGGTAAGCTGGTGAAATGTAAGTTTCTATTATGAACGGTGTTATATAATGAGACTAGTCATTTCGTGGTTCGGTCTTATACAAACTCCTTTGTATAGAATACCCCCGCTCACATGTCTCCACAATAATTGTAACACTTTACAACAACTGTAACATCTACAAATTGGGTTGTACTGGTAGTGTCGCAAGGATAAAGTATCCAACCTTATCCATCTACAACAGATCATTTAGGTTATCACTTAAACATGATCCACCTGTATGTCTCTACAGGTTTAAGCTACAGAAGATAGCTTGGACATTAGTTTATTGGCTTGTGATTTTAATGCTATTAAAGGTCAAATAAAACATCTCATATTTTATTAAATAAATAATATGTTTTTATAATAAAATTACAAATTACTGGATCCTACAAGATTTAGGACACCAAACACAATAGTTCCAGGGTTACAAAATACGAATGCAGATTCATTAGCTCGATTAGCAGCAACATGTGAGAAAACTTAGCCGGTTAGTATTGGTAGAAATCTTGTTTGCCCAATATACAGAAGAAAGATGTTATGGATATTGGAGAACCAGATTTTTTTGAATCGATGGCTTTTGAGGCCAAGTCTGTGACCGACCCTACTAGGGACGAGGTTGAGGCTGAGGCTATGGATGTGGAAGACCCAAGTTTCTCCAAGGTCGAGACCATGGATATTAAAGAGTCAGATTCCTCCAAGTCCGATGTTGCTAAAACCAGGTCCGAGGTCAACCCTGATGGTTTATGAAAACTCGCAATGGAAGCAAGATCATTCCCCATTTTTCAATTTTACACAAAATAATAAAAATCACCTTATTATGCATTCTACAAAGATAAATTATAGCATGTTCTAGAACACAACAGAGAGGAAGAAAATAGGATTCAAGGATACTAACCTTTGAAGACAATGAAATCTTCACTAGTTCCTTCTCCAATTGGTCACGAACACTTCAAGTTTCCTTGGATCACAAACTCCCAAAGATATCGAAACAATTTTCTGGGCATCACAACAAGATAATCCTCTGTATTCTCCTTAGGGTTTGAGAATTATAGGAGTTTTTTTGGGTTAGGTTGATTCTGGGAGAGGAAAAAAGATTTAGAAGAGATGAATTATTTTCTGGGAGAGACCTTTACTGAAATCACAGACAGTCTGTGGCTTTTTGGAAGAATGAATATCTACCGTAACCTCAATTAAATTAAAAAAGATAATTTAATAGATTATATATATATATATATGATAACCAACTTATCATATAGTATATATTAAACTATATGTTATATCGAATAACACATAACTTATAGTTTGAATTCTCACAATAATATATGAAATTTAATATAAAACAAATTTATATTAAATATATAAATCCAATTCCTATAATTAATATTTTAATCAAATTCAAATATTTATATCCTCTTAAATAAACTTTATATTATAATGTGTCAGACATATTATATTAATTATATCACATATAATTAATTCTAATTAATTATATCATATATAATTAATCCCTCAATTAATTTGAAAAATTCAAATTAATCCAAAATTAATTCTAAATAATCCCTATTGAGCTATAGAGGGGACCTTATGAACCTATAGATTGAAGCTCCAATGGTACTTGGATAATTAATTAGACTCCTTTAAATTGCCCAACTCCCATTAACTGTCGGTCACTCCACTAAAGACCGACAACTGCATTCTTCACACTACATATATATTTCTATGTCCATTGGATATAACCAGTCAACAATGTGATGACCCTTCACAAATTGCTCGTAAGTACAGGTACACCAAAATTACCATTTTGCCCATGTAGCTACATCTAATTCTTTAAGTACCATTGATCCCTCTAATGAACAATAAGTCATAGTCGAACTATGACCAAACCCCAATCAAGCCAAGAAAGGGTGTGGCGCTACATTGTTCAAGCCCCAGAATCAGCCCTTAAAGGAGAAATTTATCTACTTACCCTGATATTAGGGAATGAGTGAATTCCATATTGTGTGGTCGTGTTCCCAGCTCTCTAATCAAACGAGTCCCCAAAATGGTAGGCATATTGAGTCGGCGACTGCCCACTCTCACCTATGAAAATCAAAGGACCGTCTTCAAAAGAAGGAGTTCACAACTCACTCAGGATTCAGGTCATGTCACTTGTGGTCATTCTAGTGAAATGTAAGTCTCTACTATTAATGGTGTTATATAATGAGACTATTCATTTCATGGTCTGGTCTGTTACAAACCCTTTTGTATAGAACACCCTCGTTCAAATGTCTTTATATGAATGATCGGGATCAAATCATTTGTAGAACTTTACAAGATTGTAACATTTACAAAACAAGCTGTATCCGTAGTGTCACCAGGATAAGGTACCCAACCTTATCCATATACTATAAACCCTTCAGGTTATCACTTAAACACAATCCACCTGTATGTCTCTTCATACATGTTTAAGCTTCAGAAGATAACCTTGGATGTTTTTTTTATTGGTTTTGTGGATTATTGTTACTAAATGCGAATAAAATACCTCAAATTTTATTAAATAAATAAACTGTTTGTACAATACATTTACAAACTACATGACCCACGAGATATAGAGAATCAACCCCAACAAAACCTACCAAGAATGAGGCTGAGGCCAAAATTGAAGAAAGATATGATGATAAAATTGATAGAAATTTAACTTGGATGGATCCGATAATTGAATATTTGAAAAACGGAGAGTTACCTTCAAGAAAGACAGAGGCCAAGCAACTATAGAGGAAAGCAACATATTATGTTCTAAGGGATGACAAGCTCTATAAACAAAGTTATCCATTGTCCCTGCTAAAATGCCTCACACCTAGTGAGGTAGAATATGTGATGAGAGAGGCTCATGAGGGGATATGAGGAAATCATTATGGAGCAAGATCTTTATGCCAAAAAATTGTTAAGCAAGGTTATTATTGGCCAAGCATGCTTCGAGATGCACGAGACTTTGTGAGAGTATGTGACCAATGCTAACGATATGCACCAATCCCAAGGCAACCACCTGAACCACTAACCAATACTGTGAATCCTTGGCCTTTTGCACAATGGGAAGTAGACATTATTAGGCCACTCCTTCAAGGCAAAGGGCAAAGTTTGCAATGGTAGCAGTGGATTACTTTACAAAATGGGCCGAGGCCGGGGCACTTACAACTATTACAGAATAGAACGTTACAAACTTCATTTGGAGAAACATTGTGTGTCGATTTGGATCCCCAACACCATTATAACAGACAATGGAAAGCAATTCGATAATTCAACGTTTAGTAGATTTTGCTCATATCTCAACATCACACATCGATATTTCTCCCCAACTCAATACCCAAAAAAAAAAAAAAAAAATAGACAGGTGGAGGTAGTAAATAAAATCATTAAAAAAAATTTAAAGACAAAGCTTGAAGGATTAAAAAGACTAGGGGTGGAAGAACTACCAAGCATATTGTAGGCATATAGACCGACAATAAGAACCTCTACAAGAGAAACCTCTTTATCTCTTTCTTTTAGGGTTGAAGCAGTGGTCTTATAGAGAGTGGAATACTATCACCAAGAGTGGAACAGTTTGATCTTCAAGGAAATTAAATTTCAATGAGGTTAGGCTTAGACATGTCGGATGAGCACTGCGAGACAACACATTTACATGTAGCAAGAGTGTAAGAATAGGATTGCTATATTCACCATAGTGAAAAGGAGAAACTTTAAAAAGGGAGATCTAGTGTTAAGAAAATGATGCAGAACACCTGAGATCTAGATGCAGGAGCGCATGGGCAACATGGAAGGGTCAATATCAAGTAATTAGAGTGATCATACCTGGCACGTACACATTAGTCGATCAGGATGGGAAGGCTCTTCCTCATCCATGGAACGTCAACCACTAGAAAATTTATTATCATTATATTGGGATTGGTGCCTTAAATCTTGTGGGTCTCATAGTTTATAATTTTTATACACGTATTCTTTATTTAATAAAATAAGAAGTTATTTTATTTTACATTTAGTCTACATTAATCCAATCCAATAAATTAAGATCCACGGTTATTTTATGTAACTTAAACATATATGTGGTTAACATACAAGTAGATCATGTTTAAATAATAACCTAAATGGTTTGTAGTATATGGATAAGATTAGGTATCTTATCCTGGTGACACTACGGGTACAATCCACTTTGTAATTGTTACAATAATTGTAGAGTGTTACAAACGATTTGATCCTAATCGTTCATATGGAGATATGTGAGTGGAAGTATCCTATACAAAGAGTTTGTATAAGACCAACCGCAAAATGTTTAATCTTTTTTTATAACACCGTTACTTGAAGAGATTAGCATTTCAATAAGATGATCATAGATGACTCGACTTTAATCCTGAGTGAGTTGTGAACTCCTGTCTATGAGAGCAATCCTTTGATCCGTATGAGTAGCCTACCATTTTGGGGATTTGTTCGAGTAGGGAGTTGGAAATAAGCCACACAAGATGGAATTCACTTATTCCTATAGTTAGGAAAAGTAGATGAATTTCTTCCTTGATAGCTGATTTTGGGTCTTGAACATTGAGGTCTCACCCTCTCATTGACCCAAGAGGGATTAGTTTATAGTTGGACTATAAACTATTTGTTCATTAAAGAGATTAGTGGTACTTAAAGAGTTAGATGTAACTACAGGGGTAAAACGATAATTTGATCCAGCTATAGTTAAGGACAATTCGTGATGGGTCGGCTCACCGTTGATTGGTTATATCCATGGACACAGAAATATATCTATAGTGCGAAGAGTATTGTGGTCTTTAGTGGAGTGACCTGCAATCCATGAATGTAGATTAATTTAATTAAAGAGCTTAATGAATTAACCTTGTATCATTGGAGCTTTTAATCTGTTGGTCCATAAGGTCCTATCGCTGACTCGTTAAGGTTACAACAAGAATCATTTGTTTTTAGATTAATTTGAATTGTTCAAATTAAATAAGGAAAATAGTTGTATAAGATACAATTAATATAATGTATATAGATACATTATTACAATATAATGTATAGATACATTATAGATACATTATAATATATTGAAGGAATCGTGAAGTTCAGATGCGGAAACAAGATCATCCCAATTTCATTTTCACAGTAAATAAAATTACAGAGAACATAAGATATGCATAAACATTAAAAATTACAGCATGCTTCTTAATAAAACAGAGAGAAAAAGGTTAGGTAAAACTTACCCTTGAAGAACCAAAAGGCTTCATGTATTCTCTTAAATCGGTCACGAACAATTCGATGAGGACACCACCAAACGGAGCCTTTTGTATTCTTTTTTGGGTAGAGAATTAACAAGAGGTGTGGGCTCTGCTTCTTTTGGAAGAGGGAGAGAATTTTTTAGAAGGATATTTTTCTTCTCTGTGAGTGTGTTCTTGGGAGAAAATCTCAGAGAGACAATCTTCCACAATGAAGAAAATGAAGACCACCAAAAAAACAAAAACTGACCATACATGATTGATGAGAAAAAATTAAGGGGACGGAGTTGTAACTTCCTCCATTTAATTTTGAAATTAATTTAATTTAATTGATAATTATATATATATATATATATATATATATATATAATAACCAAGTTAGTATATGTATATATAACTATATGTTATATCAAATATAACACATAGTCTATAGTTTTCATATTGTATCAAATATAATATAACCTGTAGTTTTATCTCTCTTAATAATGCATGGTATTTAATATAAATCACATTTATACTAAATTTAATTATATGAATCTCATCCATATAATTAGTATTTGAATCATATTCAAATACTTAATTCCTCTCAAACTAAACTTTATTTTATAATGTATCAAATACATTATATTAATTATATCACATATAATTAATTTAAATTAATTATATCATATATAATTAATTCTCTCAATTAATTTGAATAATTCAAATTAATCCAAAATTAATTCTCAATAATCCCTATTGAGCTACATAGGGGACCTTATGGACTTGTAGATTGAAGCTCCAATGGTACTCGGATAATTAATTAAACTTCTTAATTAAATTATCCAACATCCATTAACTGTCGGTCACTCTACTAAAGACCGATAGCTGCAGTCTTCGCACTACAGATATATTTATGTGTCCATTGGATATAATTAGCCAACAGTGCAATGAACCCTTCACAAATTGCTCGTAAGTACAACTGGACTAAAATTACCGTTTTGCCCCAGTTACATATAACTTCTTAAGTATCCTTGATCTCTCTAATAAACAATAAGTCATAGTCCAACTATGACCAAACCCCTCTCGGGCCAAGAAAGAGTGTGGTGTCACATTGTTCAAGCCTTAGAATTCGTCCTTAAGGGAGCAATTTATCTACTTGCCCCAACATTAGAAAATGAGTGAATTTCGTCTTGTGTAGCTGTGTTCCTAACTCTCCAATAAGACGAATCCGTAAATGGTAGGCTTATTGAGTCAACAATCTGGTCACTCTCACCAATACAAATCAAAAGGCCGCCTTCATAGGCAGGAATCCATAACTCACTTAGGATTCAGGTCATATCACCTATGGTTATCCTGGTGAAATATAAGTCTCTATTATTAACAGTGTTATATAAAGAGACTATTCATTTTGTGGTTCGATCTTATACAAACCCATCTATATAGAACACCCCCACTCACATATCTCTACATCAATGATCACGATCAGATCATTTGTAGCACTTCACAACAATTGTGACATCTACAAAGCGGGTCATATTCGTAGTGTCACCGTGATAAGGTATCCAGCCTTATCCATATACTACAAACTATTTAGGTTATTATTAAAAACATGATCCACCTGTATGTCTCTACACACATGTTTAAGCTACAAAAGATAACCTTGGATGTTAGTTTATTGGTTTTGTGGGTTAATGCTACCAAATGTCGAATAAAATATCTCATATTTTATTAAATAAATAAATAGTTTGTACATTACAATTAAAACTACAGGACCCACGAGATTTAGGGCATCAACCCCAACAATCTCCCACTTGTCCTAAAGCTAGCGGAGTATACATCATAAAAGTCAAACTAACATAAAAGTACAAGAAACACTAAATTGGGGCATAATATGCACCCGATACAAAATCTCCCACTTGCCCTAGACTAGATGTGGCATGTTCTGTAGACTCATACTCTACAGGTGACCCTCAAACATCTTAGCCATGTGGGCCTTTGTAAATGGATTAACAACCTTATGCGTTGAAGCTATCTACGTGACAATCATATCCCCTCGATGCACAATCTCTCGAATGAGATGATACTTCCGCTCTATGTGCTTCTCGCGCTTGTGACTCCTAGGCTCTCGAGAACTAGCCATAACACCACTATTATCATAACAAAGGGTGATGGGCCTAGACATATCTGGAGCCACTTCCACATCAGTCAAGAACTTTCTGAGCCATACAGCTTCTTTAGCAGCTTCATAAGCCAACATGTACTCAGCCTCCATAGTGGAGTCAGCAATGCACCCCTACATGGTGCTTTTCCAAACTATTGTCCCTTTGTTAAGAGAACATTGATCCTGATGTGGATTTCCTAAAATCCTTATCAGTCTAAAAATTAGAGTTCAAATCCTTAGCACTATACACAAGCATGTAGTCCCCCGTTCTCCAAAGATACTTAAGGATAACAGTGGTCTACTGATAAAATCCTGGATTAGATTGATATCTACTGACTATCCTCACTGCATAGCAGATGTCAAATTTAGTACATAAAATTGCATACATCAGGCTACCAACAGTCGTTGCATAAAGGATCCATCTTATTTTCTTCAACTTCTTGAGGTGTCTTAGGACGTTGTTCCTTAGACAAAATAACTCCATGCCTGAAAGAGAGTAAACCCCTCTTGAAGTTTTGCATCAAAAACTTGACAAGCATCTTGTCAATGTATGATGCCTGAGATAGGGCTAGCATTTTGAATTGTTAGAGTTAAAAAACATGTCGTGGAAGAAAATCGGGTCATTAAGCATTCTAATTCATTAATTTTTTCTCAAATCTAAGCATGCTCATAAAATACAAAATGGGTTTCATGATATACCTTTGAAGAACACCTTGAATCACGATTCTCGGCTGCAATTTTCTTGGATTCAGCATGAGAACCACCACAAGGTTTTTCCTACTATCCTCTTAGAGCCTTGGATTGAGTTATGGGACTCGAAATAAGCTAGATTTAAGGGAACAATGAAGAGGAGGTCTCTAGTTTTTCACTTGGAAGAACCCTTCTTCCAACTTCAAATCTCAGCTTAAATTATGATTTTGTATGCCTTAATTCCACTCAGAAATGAAGTATATATCGCATGACATTCATGCAAAGAGAAGCCATGCAGGTATTACTCCTCCTACTATGAATTTGATTGAGAATTTGAAGTGGTGATTAAGTTAGTTGGAAATGGAAATGGAAAATTCCAACTTTTCCATTTCCAATTTCCTTCTACTTTTCTTTTAATTTGAACATTTTCAAAAAACTTAATTTTAGTTTTTAATTCAATAATTAAAACTGAAATTATGTTTAATTTTACAAAAGTTAATTTAAAATTAATTTTCTAATAAAATTAATAATTAATAATTAATCAAACAATTTAATTAATTTAATTAATTTAATATCAAAATATTTAACACTAATTCCATCATCATAAATCCCTATTCATGAAATTAATATTTAAATCATATTTAAATATTAATTAATTCTCCAATTTTGTTTAATTCTAAAATTAAACGTGTAATTATATCACATATAATTACTAATTCCCTTAATTTTAATTCGAACATTTCAAATCAACTCATCCCGCTACTCTAAGGCTAATCCATTTATGAGCTAGTAGGGGGAACTCGTGAACCTACAGATCATGGGCTCCAACAATCCAAGATTAATTATCTAAACTCTTCGAATTAACCCCCATTCGTTAACTAATGGGTCATTCCACTAAAGCCCATAGTTGCACTCCCCTCACTGTAGTAAGTTAACCCTTCACAAGTTACTCATAATAATGATTGGGTCAAATGCCTGTTTTACCCCCGAGATTACCTCTTGTTCCTTAAGTTCCACTAATCCTCTAATGAACAATTGATTTATGATTCGATCAACAAACCGAGTCCTTCTCAGGCTAATGAGAGGGTGGGCCCCATGTTCAAAACCCGGAGTCAACACTTAAGGAAACAACCTCTCTACTATCCTTGAAAACGGGTAGGAGCGAATTCCATCTTACACTCTATGTCCCCAGCTATCTACCCGGTCTTACCCCTGAAATGGAGATTTATTGAGTCATCGTTGTTGAGCCAACCCTCACTATGCAAATCTAAGGATAATCTTGAATAAATAGGAGTTGATAATTAGCTCAGGATTAAGGTCAAGTTACCCAGGTCATCGCTTTGAAATAATCAGTTTTAAATAGTAAACAACGTTATAAAATAAGAGTGACTAATTTCGTGGTCCGAATATGTACAAAACTCATTGCACAGGATGCCCCCATTCCTCATTTCATAACATGTACAAATTAGGATCACATCGTCAGTAGCACTTTATAACTACAGAATGGGCCGCTTCCAATAATGTTACTAGAATAAGGCACCCAACCTCATTCATATACTATAGATTATTTTGACTATTTACTCGAATCTGATCCACTTTTATATCTCCACATAAAGTTCAAGTACTCATGTAATAGTTATGGAACTTTTAGTTTATTAGATTTATTTCTGAAATGAAATAAGCAATACATATTTTCAATAACAACTTATTAAATTTTTAGAAATAAGTTTTATTGTTTACAAACTACGAGTTTTAGGATATAAAACTCAATATTTTGTTCTTTCGATCTCTAAAGATTTGAATGCTAAAATAAATTGCGCCTCTCCCAAATCTTTCATTTAGAATTGGGTCTCTAGACAATTCTTAATTTCAGTCGGCATACTTACATCATACCCAATGAGTAGGATATCGTCTACATACAACGTAAAAAAGATACTAAATTGTTGATGATTTTCTTGACACAAGGCTCATTAGCATTCTGATCAATGCCATAAGATTTGAGTACAGTATCAAATCTTATATTTCAAGATCAAAAAGCTTGCTTCAATCCATAAATAGACCGATTAAGCTTGCAAACCTTTTGCTCTTGACCTTGAGTTATGAATCCTTCAGGCTGCTCTATATAAATGGTCTCCTCAAGATTGCCATTCAGAAAAGTAGTCTTGACATCCATTTGCCAGATCTCATAGTCATAATATGAGGAAATAGACAGAAGAATCTGAGACTTCAACATAGCAATAGGTGAGAAAGTCTCCTCATAGTCGACTCCTTCAACTTGGGTATAACCCTTTGCCACAAGCCTAGCCTTGAAGGTTTGCACTTTCCCATCAACACCCTGTTTACTCTTGTAGATCCATTTGCGACCTATAGGTTTTACCCCATCAGATTGATCTATAAGATCCCAAATTTAATTGAAATACATAAACTCCATTTCTAGATCCATAACATTGATCCATCCATCTTTGTCAACATCCTCTATTGCCTTCTTGTAAGACAATTGATCCTCAACATCTCTGTTAGCTACGATAGCTAGGGTTCTTGTTAAACCCATATAGGTTTGCAACCCTCCCACTACGTCAAGGCTCCCTCAACGCTTGAGGTGGATGTGTGACCTACTAGATGAACCAACTTAAAAAACTCTTGTTAAGAAGTTGGGCTCTTCAACAACTCTTGTTGAAGGTTTATTAGTTTCACTGGAAAACTCATTCAACATGATTTTAATGCGGGGCTTACGCTGCCTTATGTGGTCCTCTTCTAAAAAGGTAGAGTTTATCGGTACAAACACATTATTATCCTAAGGATCATGGAAGTAACCATCTCTCGTTCCTTTAGGGTAACTTACAAATAGGCACAATTTTGAACGAGGTTCCAATTTCTTAGGATTTGCCTCAAGCACATGTGTTGGGTAACCCCAGATCCTAAAATGTCGTAAACTACCTTTACGACTATTCCATAATTCCAAAGGTGTTCCAGCAACACTCTTGGAAGGAATGCAGTTTAAAATGTATGCTGCAATGTATACTGCATAACCTCAAAACGAGTTAGGTAAGGAATAACTCATCATAGATCGAACCATGTCCAACAGGGTTTGATTTCTCCTTTCTGATATACCATTCTATTGAGGTGTTCCAAGTGCTGAGAATTGGGATACAATTCCATGTTCTATCTGTTGGGTTTTATGTCCTAAAACTCGTGGTTTGTAAACAATAAAACTTATTTATGAAAATTCAATAAGTTGTTATTGAAAATGTAATGCTTATTTCGTTTTAGAAATAAATCTAATAAATTAAAATGATCTATTAACTATTACATGAGTACTTGAACTTTATACGGAGATATAAAAGTGGATCAGGTTCGAGAAAATAGTCAAAATGATCTATAATGAGGTTGGTTGTTTTATTCTGGTAAAACTATTGGATGTGACTCATTCTGTAGTTGTTACAAGGAGTTGTAAAGTGCTACAAACGATGTGATCCTAATTCGTACATGTTATGACATGAGGAGTGGAGGCGTCTTGTGCAATGGCTTTGTACAAGATCGGACCACGAAATCAGTCACTCTGTTTACTGTTTAAGATTGACTATTTCAAAGCAATAACCTAGATAATTTGACCTTAATCCTGAGCTAACTATGATCTTCTGTTTATATGGGATTATCTTTAGATTTGTATAGGTGAGGGTTGGCTCAACAGCGCCGGCTCAATAAACCTCCATTTCAGGGATAAGATCGGGTAAATAGTTGGGGACATAGGGTGCAAGATGGAATTCACTCCTACCCACTTTCAAGGATAGTAGAGAGGTTGTTCTCTCAAGTGCTGACTCCGAATATTGAACAAAGGGGTCTGATAACGGGCAGAAATGCACGTTATCATAGTGCTAAGTTATTAAACAATGTTGAATTGTGTTGATAAAATATGTTAAATTGCATCCATTAAGCATAAATTCTATAATATTGCGGTCGCATGCGTCCAACGCATTAGAACTATTGATTTTTGTATTTTTGTACAGAATATGCGTTAACGCAATACAAGATTGCGATCATAGGAAATTATTGGTCGAGCGCAACTTCACCGCAAGACTTTGCGTTGATCGTGCTCGCAAACATTCGCCCGAAAAGGATCGCCGCAACTTGGTCAGCGCAACATGGTGGGCGCATCTGGGTGAAAGGCCAATTAAGAGCGATGAGACAGAAAGCTGATGACAATCGAATCCAAATTAAATTGACAGCCAATAATGGTCACAAAGTACATTCAGCTTTATCGGTAACAATCATTTGGCGCGTCAACTCAGAATTAAAGCTGTCCCATCTGTACAACCGGGAGAGAGAAGCCGCCTTTCACCATTGATACCCTATAAATACCAAGTGTATTCTTCAGAAAAGGGGTTGATCGGTTGACGAGTTAACCAATTGCTTCTATTCATAGTTTTCTTTTCCATTTTTACGGCGGAGCAAGAGAAAGTGCTGGCGCCGGAAATCGCCCAGGGCAACTTGAGAAAGAACCTTGGGACATAAGAGAAGAAGGCAAGCCGACTCTCGCGAGAGCGAGAATATCTTTAAAGCACAAGTAGAAATAGTGTAAACGCCTGGCAGCAAGAAATTGTTACCAGGCTCTTTATTATACTTGCATTGTTATTTGTACTTCATCTTCGTATCCATTCAATGGAAGTTCTATTTCTACATCTACTCACTCTCTTAATACGCATGAGTAGCTAAACTAGTTGAATGGTTGAGAAAAACTAAGCTAACATGACCTAGGAAGTTCATGGCTTACGATTGTCTTGTTTTATGCTGTGCCAAAATACCCTTTAGAGTTACTCGAGAGAGAGTCTAAAGAAAGAACTTAATGTCTCGAGAGAGCTAGGTTAGAATCTGGACTCGAAAGAGCAAGATTAGGCTTGCATAAACAAGAGATAGGGATTTAGAGATAAGCTCTGTTTGTCAACTTGCATCGCATGCATCCTAGGAATATGAATGATATTATGTGGTTGCATATTTGTGTGGATGTCATCTTGTCATCGCATAAATAGGAATAGAGGTTTATGTGTAAACCCTGTAGACTTATCGCATATTTATCACATGTGTTCTAACCTTAAAAGCCATGGTATTCGCACCGAGAGGTGGTTTACTGTTGTATGCATGTTGCATGATCGCAAGTATGAATGCATTCTAGGGAGTGTTAGCCGAAATCTTTCTCAACCCGTTCACCGCATATTCATCGTATTTCCTGTTTACCAACTCTTTTCAAACTTTGCCACATTTGTTATTTATTTTTAATCAACGCAATCAACAACCAAAAACTTTATTTATTTTTCCCGTTACCGCAAGGTTTTCATAAAAATTACCAACGCAATCTATTTTTACAAGTCCTTGTGTTTGACCCTGGACTTACCAGGAAACTCAGAGGAATTTACACTTGAATTCCGCTGGGGAAACTTGAGTGCACAATGCAATTCCATCAACGCATATCATCCATATTTCCACTTAATAAAATAACGCATCAGGGTTCCACCCTCTCATTGGCTTAAGAGGGACTCAATTTGTTGATTGGATCACAAACCAATTGTTCATTAGAGGATCAGTAGAACTTAAGAAACAAGAGGTAAACTCGAGGGTAAAACAGACTTTTGGCATAGCCGTTATTACGAACAACCTATGAAGGGTTAACTTACTAATCATAGTTATATCGAGTGGACATAATATGTCTACAGTGAGGGAAGTGCAACTATGAGCTTTAGTGAAGTGACCCAACAGTTAATGAATGAGGGTTAATTTGGTGTAAAGAGTTTAGCCAATTAATCTCGGATCATTAGAGCCCATGATCTGTAGGTCCATGAGGTCTCCCTACTAGTTCGTAAATAGATTAGTCTTAGAGTAGCGTGATAAGTTGATTTGAAACGTTTGAATTAGAATTAAGGGAATTAGTAATTATATGAGATATAATTACACATTTAAATTTTGGAATTAAACGAAATTGGAGAATAGATTAATATTTAAATATGATTTAAATATTAAATTCATGATAGTGGAATTAGTGTTAAATTAATTTAATATTTGATATTAAATTGATTGAATTAATTAAATTATTTAATTAATTAATAATTATTATTTTTATTAGAAAATTAATTTTAAATTAATTTTTGTAAAACTAAATAAAATTTCAGTTTTAATTATTGAATTAAAAACTGAAATTATGTTTTAATTTTAGAAATTATAAATTAAAAGAAAAAGAAGAAGAAAATTGGAAATGGAAAAGTTGGGATTTTCCCACTTCCATAACTTGCTTACACACAATCCACTTCAAATTTTTCAGTCAAATCCAAGCATGAGCTGCAATACATGCAACATTCCTTCTTGCATGATGATCATGCAATATATACTGAGAGACTTGAGTGGAAAAATTCATGCAAGAGTTGCGTTTTGACTGAAAAAGGCTGAAGAAATCAAGTTCTTCAAAATTGTGAAAAACCAGAAAGTTAGTCTTATTCTCCATAAAATTCCCTTAGTCCAAACTTATTTTGAGTCCCACAACTCAATCCATGGCACCAAGAGGATAGCAGAGAAGGCCTTGAGGTGGTCACAAGTTGAATTCAAGAAGATTGCAGCTGAGAATCGTGATTCAAGGTGTTCTTCAAAGGTATGTCATGAAACCTACTTTGTATTTTATGAGCATGCTTAAATTTGAGTCAAAATTAATGAATTAGAATGCTTAATGATCTGTTTTTCTTCTATTGCATTGTTTTCTAACTCTAATACTATCAAATAGTCTTGGAATTTTAGATCCAAATACTCTCCACCTTAATCAGATCAAAATGTTTTAACCGTTTTATTTCAAGAATTTTCAACTTAGTCTTGTAGTCCTTGAACTTTTCAAGGGCTTCAGACGTATGTTGTATTAAATAAACATACCCATATCTAGAATAATCATCAGTAAAAGTGATGAAATATTCAAACTTTCCTCTTGCCTCAACATTCATCAGACCATAGAGGTCTGAATGTACAAATTCTAAGGGTTATTTGGCTCTATGGTCTTTTCCAGTAAAAGATCTTTTAGTCATTTTGCATTCAATACATGACTCACATATAGGTAAAGGATTTTTTTAAAACTCGCTTAGGAGTCCTTGACTAGTCTCTCAATCTTATTGAGGTTTATGTATCCTAATCTTAGGTGCCAAAGATAGGCATTTTCCTTAGGAGAAATTTTCTGTCTTTTATTTTGAGTTATCACAGTTTTAAACAGTTCAGTATTAAAAAGAGCTTTAGTTGCTAACGGTCTTAGCATATAAAGATTATCTTCGAGATTTACAGCACAAATATATACTTCATTTTGTAAACAAACACTTTATTTACATTAAATGATACAAAGTAGTTCTGTTTAAGCAAGCATCTTACAGAAATAAGGTTCCTTTCCAAACTTAGAACCACATATACATTATCTAATATAATATATGATTTTTGTAAACAAATTCGAAGTCCTCCCATTGCAGTAGTTGAGAGAACATGGCCAGTTCCAACAACCATAGTCATCTCCCTAGCATTCAATTGTCGTCAAGAACTAATTCCTTGAAATGAAGAACAAACATGGTTAGTGGCGCCTGAATCTGTTATCCAGGCTGAATTATCATTCTCCACTAAACAAGTCTCCAAAACAAGTAGATCATAATTACCTCGTTTGGCCTTTTTCTTTTCTGCCAAGTACTTGGGATAATTCCTCTTCCAATGTCCCTTCTAGTTGCTATGGAAACAAATTCCCTTTGCAACCTTGGCCTTCTTGCGCTTCTGGACAATAGTTGGTGGGTTAGCTTTCCCATTTCCACCTTTCTTCTTTTTCCACTTTTTGGTGTCGGAAGAGGAATGCACAAACTTAGTTCCAGAGGTCAAAACTCTAAAGAACTTCTTAAAGGATGAGGCAACATTTTCCTTTCCCTTATGTTCCTTGACTTTCATCAAGAACTGGAAAGTCTACAACTCATTAAGCAAAATGGTCAGATTGTAGTCAATCTTATTCATAACAACATTACTATGAAACTACAAGAAACTTTCAGGTAAAGTTTCCAGGATGAAGCTAACCTGACTGGCCTCATCGATGACAGACTCATTCATCTCTACCATGTTAAAGTGGACCATCATGTTGAGAACGTGTTCTCAAACAGATGCCTCTTCTTGCATACGGGTATTGAAGATGAACTTAATAGCGTTATGCCTGAGTTAAGAAGACTATTGTCCGAACATTCCTCACAGGGACTCCATGATCTCACAGACAGTGAGCATCGACTCATGCTTCTTGGCTAATACTTCAGAAAGGCTTGCCAAGATATATGCTCGGGCCTTTTCATTTGTTCGTACCTAATGCTCGTATGCCTCTCGAACGTTTCAAGCGACATTTGGAGCTGGGACTGGAGGACATTCCTTCACCAGGACAAATCTCAGGTCATCAATGATTAGAACTGTGTTAATCGTGTTTTTCCAAGTGCTGTAATTATCGCCTGTTAGCTTATCAGCGGCGAGCATGTTTAATGTAGCAGAAGTCATTTTGTAAATTTTGCTTAAACATATAATTTATTTATATTAATATTCAAGTATTACCCAATTGAAGAACCAATCAAGTTTAGCAAAATAACTTAATGCACCCTTTGTGACATCTATTTTACAATGATGTTTCAGTGAGGCAGGGTAAAAGCCATCGTAGGGTGATCAGGTACCCCTTCACTAAAATGAGACAATCTCAACCAATATATAGAACAACTCCTTATTCCTACAAATATCAGTCACCATTGTTCAGTCTAGAAATTGTTAACTAGCTTAACCGATTGTTCAGTCATAATATAATGATTATATTAATTTAATTAATAAAAAAAATTAACTATCTATCACAAAATTAATGGTCTACCGGTTCGAAACAAGCAAGTCAAGCCTTGAACTGCACAAACTGGACCGCCCAACCCCGAACCGACCAAGAATCACTCAAACCAACCGAATCGGACACGAACCACTCGAGCCACGAACCGAACCGAGCATGAACCGAATTGTTCTTTCCATCTCGCAGCGTTGTAACGCTATAGATAGAAGGTTCCATTTGCCTAATCGTAACATTGCAACACTAGGGCACAACGTTGCAACGCTATTGTGTAGAAGGCACTTTATAGTTGTGATCTCATTCGATTGTCCTATGATTTTGGCGTCGTTTTCTCTAAAATTCGACCGGAATTGCCACGAACAACTCAATAAACATCAAATACAGACTCTATAACATAAATTATTCCCAAAACACGGATCCTTACAAATTCAATTTGTAAAAATAGAGGTTGTAAATACTAGATCCAATCCCGTAAACATCCATAATTGTAAACAATCATTCCACACTGATAGTTGTTCGGTGTAAAGTATGTGTCATTAATTCTATCCAAACAAAAAAATGAAATTTATAAAACTCTAACTACGACTAGAACTAACATGTAGTAATAGTGGAAGTAAGAGGTCGATCCCAAGAGAACCGCAATTAGTCGACCTAAAAGTAGACTATTTGAATTCCAAAATGCAAAGGATTAAATGGGGGGGATTGTTTGTTTTAAGAACTAAGAAAAACTAACTAAGCAAAAAGACAAGAATTAATATAGGAAATTTATTGATGAGAGAAATAAGGAAGAAATTGTGAGATAAGATCCAATGGAAATGAAATCTTGGGGATGTTATGTAACTAAGCAACTCTATCATTGACTTAATAATAAATCATGCAATTAGATTATTCAATAGTTCGTTAAGAATAAATTCATAATGCTTTAATTAGTTAATTTCACAATTAACCTTAAACTAGGTCTTAAATGCTTCCTAAAGACATTTCACAATTAATTCCTAAATTGCATTAAACTCATGGGTTTTCTTAACTATTCCAATCTTGAAATCAAAAGACCGAAAATTCAAAATTGTTTACATGAATGTTTTGAATTAATAGATTCTTTAAAGAAAAGAGGAAAAGAAGTCCACATTTTCTATCAAGACTACTAATTCTTGCAACTACAATTACAATTTTGTTATAGAACCATGTAAACTTTGCTTATAAAAATTGATTAATCATGAGTCGTCAATTCAATCTTAATCAATTTTATTTTAAATCTCAGCAAGAATATTTAAAAGAAAGTAATTACATGAAATAAAATTCAAGAAAAGCCTCAAGAAAATACTTAATTACATAGTTCCCCAAGAAAAAGATTTACCTATTTATGGAGGATGAAATTCTTTAAGCAATCCATTGATAATTGCATATTGATACAAGTCTAAGTACCAATCGACTTAATCTAAAAAAAAATTACAAGAATCGCTCTTGGAAATTGAAGTCTCTCTCTAAAAAAAATGGGTTTCTCTTCTTTGAAATTTTTCGCTTTCGTGAATATGGGTTTTCTAAGAAAAAAATGATATCTCTTTATATGAATGATGTTTTGCTGAAGAACTAAACTCATTTATACCAGTAGCAAAGTGTCGCGAGGCGCACGGATGAATCACGTCAAAATTCAGAAAGAAGAACAAATGCATCGAGTTTTCTATTTCATACTCGATCCTCGACGCTCGACGGTCAATACTCGATGCTCGACTCTGGATGTTCTTTACTTGATTGCTTTAACTCGATGGAAAATGAATTAGAAGAAACTCGATAGATCAATAGTTGATGACTCGATGGAAAATGGTTGAATACTCGATAGTCTTTATTCGATGGTATTTGAGAATATTCTGCTAAATACTCTATGGTTGATGATCCAACAGCCTTACTCGATCCTCTTCTGGGTGTTTACTCGATTCTCTTTAATTTGTTGAAATTCTTGGTCATTTTGGATCTTTTTGGCACAATTTTCTTGTAATGACTCCAAAATTCTTCAAGGATTATTTAATCCTACAAAATTAGCAATTAAAGCAAATAATAAACACAATTTTGGGGGAATTAACATAGAAAATATACATCCTTTAAAAATCTAACAATGGGCTATTATTCCCAACTTAATTCGGGCTCGTTATCGAATTTTACGTGTTTATTTTCCTATTTTTTAGGTACTGAGCAACCAAGAGGTAAAATCAGCAATTTGGAGCTGATCGGGGTTAATTTGAAGCAATTTGGAGGTGATTTGAACATTCGGGCTTTAAAGGAGTCAAAAAGACCAAAATGCCCATGTTTCAGCATCGCAACGCTCGTGGGTTGGCTTAGCCTGACGCTCGCCTAACACTGTAAGATAGAATGGGTAGTGTTGCAATGCTACCCATTTGCATTACAACGCTACGAGCTTTGACGGACGAGGAGCCTCGCGCGCGTGCAAGTGAGTGTCAGGACAGTGTTGGACTTCTTCACCTTGACGCTCTTGATTAGCTGCCTCAGCGTTGCAACGCTAGTTCTAGCATTGTGATGTTGTCTCGTTTTCTATGAATAATCTCCTTCGACTTTAGGTAAAAAAATGTTGAAAATTTTATTGAATCTCAATAGAAGCCGAGGAGAGGTTGAAACTTCTTCCTTTTTCTTTATGTTTTCAGTATCATTAGGATAGTTTTTTTTTCGTTTTACTTCGTGAACGTGTATTTGGACACATCTCATTGGTTTGTCTATAAACCAATGAGGTAATTCTTTATCTAGTTTTTGGATCAAACAATTTGTGTAGTTCAATGAATTTTCTGTCCATCTTTGTGTTTTAATTTAGAATTGTGTTTTCTTTGAATCTTGCTTGATTTTAATTTGTTTTTGTGTGTTGGATTGACGCCCTTATCATAATTGTATGTCCCCGCTAGTTAAATTCAAGCTCGCACGTATCCTTGTAATCGTACATGCTTTGAATTTACCCTTGTAGCATCGATTAGATGAGCATGCTTAGGTGTATGGGTTGACTTTGAATCTTTGCATCACACGTTTAATCTAGATTTAAAGAATAAATTGATTATTTGAAAAAGGCTTTTCCTGACACTTAATCAACATAGTTGAATCCTAAATCTTAATGCATGTGGTTTTAGTTCTTTATGGCCGCTAAGGACCCAATTGCATCTAGGAGCATGTAGGTTAGTTAGGGCACAATCTTTCCAGCCTTAATTATGAATTAGGATGCTTTATTATTTTCGAATTAATTGATTGTCGGCCTTTGTAGAAATTAGTTAATTCACATCAATTGGGTAGCTATACATGCATAATTCGAAGACATGATCCTTTGGTGGAAAACAATTATTTAAATTATATTGAATTATTACTTGATTTGAGAACTAGATAAACCAATTACCGTTTCATTTATCCCTAGCAATTTATCTTTCTTGCATTTTATTCAAATTACAACTAAAAATCAAAATCCCTTTTTTTACTATTTTTCCAAGGTCAATTTTAATTTAAAAGAAATTAATTCAACACTTCTCTGTGGTTCGAATCCACACTTACCACTGTTGCTACGCTTTAGTAGTAATAGGAGTAGTTCGGGTATATACAAATTTTTCTTTTGACCAAGTTTGAGGCTTATTAATGACGTAGGTCTCGGGCTCTATCACACACATCCATAAACATATAGAATGATAAATCCCACCATGCAACTATAAAAATAATTCTGATAAATTGAAAAAATTTGGGCAAAAAAACCCACTCTCACACCAATTGAAAGGAATCGACGAAGATCTTGAGCAGAAGTAGGGATCGGTCCCAAATCCCAATTTTTATAGAACATGAATTTTACATAAATAAAACAGAAACATTATGCATTAATTTAATTTACAGCATGACAATTATAAAATTGAGAAAATAGAAGATTGAGAATAAAGAAACTCACCCTTGAAGATTTAATCTTCTTCGCGTAATCCTTTTCTCCAAGAATGCAACGAACTCAAAATCCTAATTGGCCACTACCACGAAGGTTTAGTGTATATTCTCTAGGATGAGAATCCAGGGGCTTTTGGTATTTTGGAAGAAAACTGAGAGGAAGGAGAAGGTGGGATCAGAGAACTTTTTCTCTGGGAGTTCTTTTGTGTATATTGTATTTTTTTTTTTTTTCTCTCAGAGTTTTTCTATAGAAACTCAAGATGAAGAAGGAGGTTGCAACTCCTCTACACACCACTCACACACGTACATAGTAGACAAAAAAAGGGGGAGGGGAGTTACAACTCCCTCCCAAAATCATTTTTCAAAATTTAAATTAATTAAAAAAGATTTTAATAAAATATTAATATATATTTATATGATAACCATTCTATCATATAATATATATTAAACTTTATGTTATATCAAATATAACATATAACCTATAGTTTTCATTCTCTCCTTAATGCATGGTATTTAATATAAATCTCATTTATATTAAATTTAATTATATGAATCTAATTCACATAATTAATATTTGAATCATATTCAAATATTTATTTTATCTCAAATAAACGTTATATTATAATGTATCAAATACATTATAGTAATTATATCATATATAATTAAATTAAATTAATCATGTCACATATAATTAATTCTCTCAATTAATTTGAACAATTCAAATTAATCTAAAATTGATTCTCATTTAATTCTTATTGAGCTACAGATGAGACCTCATGGACCTATAGCTTGAAGCTCCAATGATACTTGAATAATTAATTAAACTTCTTTAATTAAATTATTCAACATCTATCGAGCACTCTACTAAAGACTGATAACTACACTCTTTACACTATAGATATATTTCTGTGTCTATTGGATATAACTAGTCAACAGTGCGATGACCCTTCACAAATTGATCGTAAGTACAGTTGGACTAAAATTACCGTTTTGCCCTTGTAGTTACATCTAACTCCTTAAATACTACTGATCTCTCTAGTGAACAATAAGTCATAGTTCAATTATGATCAAACTTCTTTCGAGCCAGGAGAGGGTGTAACACCACATTGTTCAAACCACGAGATCAGCCCTTAAGGGAGCAATTTATCTACTTATCCCGACCTCGGGGAAGAAGTGAATTTTGTCTTGTGTATCTGTGTTCCCAGCTCCCTAATCAGACGAATCCCTAAAACAGTAGGCTTGTTAAGTCAGCGATCTGGCCACTCTCACCTAAGATTCAGGTTATATCACCTATGGTCATCCTGGTGAAATGTAAGTCTTAATTATGAATGGCGTTATATAATGAGACTAGTCATTTTGTGGTCTGGTCTTATACAAACTTCTTTGTGTAGAATACCCCGCTCATATGTCTCCACATGAACGATTAGGATCAGATCATTTGTAGCACTTTACAACAATTGTAACATCTACAAAACGGGTCATACTCGTAGTGTCACCATGATAAAGTATCCAGCCTTATCCATCTACTACAAACCATTTAGGTTATCACTTAAACATGATCTACCCGTATGTCTCTACATACATGTTTAAGCTACAAAAGATAACCTTGGATATTAGTTTATTGGTTTGTAGGTTTAATGCTATTAAATGTCAAATGAAAAATCTCATATTTCATTGAATAAGTAAAATGTTTGTATAATACAATTACAAACTACAGAACCCTATGAGATTTAGGGCATCAACCTTAAGAAGATTATGCTCCCAAGATAGGTTCCTAGAAGTAAAACCCATGACACATGGCTTGGAAAACCACAAACCCTAATGTGGGAGTGGAGGCTAATGTTATGGGCGGATTCTGGAATCAAGGGTAAAATGGTCAAATGAGAGCAAGAGAAGAATGAAAGAGTGAGCCCTATAAAATACTGGGCTTGGCATAGGTCATGCTCCTTATGTTAGCCAAAAGGCCAAAGGCCAACATAACTAGGCCTAAAAGGGATGAAACCCTAGTGCACCTGGTAAGGATATTGGATCAATCGACCTCGGCTTGAGAGAGATCCACACGCAATTTGCCCAATCAAAAACCTAATCATATAAGGAATAGGATAACGGTCGAAGCCTACAAATAAGACAAGGAGAGGCAGGCATAAGACAAGTAAGTTATGGACTTTGAGTTAGATTAGTTTGAGCCTTCGACTTTTCTAACTTAGGCATTGGAGTGTGTGTGGCTGGTACCACATCAGTGTGCAGATTTTCTCTTTGCTTGTAGGTGAATACTCTTCCTCGGAATACAAATCTACTGCTATTGTCACGTGGAGATCAAATTTTCTCTTTGCTTGTAGGTGAGCACTTTTCCCCATAATACAAATCTACCGCTATTGTCACGTGGAGATCAGATGCATTTTTTTTTAGTCAAAATTTGACATTAACACTTCCAAAATTTATATAAGGAGAATATTCAATGTAAATTAATGTAAATGATATTTTAACCTTAACATAATTTATTTTCTTACCAATTTGAGTATATCTCAAAACTAGTAATGCATATCATTTGAAAACCAAAATTAAGGAATATACTTTGAAGTTTGAATGACTGAACATTTTCTTAAAAGTGGCGTCTACATATATTAAATAAAATAATAATTTAATGATAGTTTAAGAATGAGATGGATTTAATTAAGAATTCTTTCATTAGTTCCCTTGTACCAAAAAAAAACATGATTGTTCTTACACAAACCAAAACTAATTCATTAGTTAAAAGGACAAAAATATCATTTTAATGTTTGAGAACACAGCTTATTAATCTATTAGATATTTTTTAAATTTAAAATCAAAATAACATAAACTTAAGAATTAAACTTATAATTTAACCGAAAAATAATGATAAGATACGATAGGAAAGAAAGACGACAACCAAATCTAATTAAGATAAGGAAAGGGTTAAATAGAAAAAGAATAAAAGGTAGAATTCGAAAATAAAGGAAGAGAAGGAAGGATAACCCAAAAAAAATTTCTTTTTTTTTAAAAAAGAAAACAAAAAGATAGCCTTGGAAATAAGGAAGGAGAGAGAAAAGGATTAGTGAAGAATCTAATGATTTTGAATTCAAAATTTAAAGAAATAAAGGCAAAAGGGTAATTAAAGAAGAATAATACGAGTCAAGCGGATGAGACACAATCCTGATCATCAATCGCCCAAAATGAGTATAATTGAATTGTCATAAAGTTTATGTATAGATTTCGTTGATAGAGGTTTGATTCTCTCCATTTCACATGTAAAAAAAAAAAAAAAAAAAGGCACAACTTCAATCTCTTTAATTATTAAACAAAAAAGGGACAATTTTAATAAAATAATCCCATCGCAATGTAAGTGTAAGCATTTGAATTATAAAAGTGTTTAATGTATTATCAACTTTCAATTTTTTATTTAATCGGCTATAAACTTCAAAAAAATGTTTAATAAAATCTTAAATTTTTACTTTTTGTTTAGTAGGTCATTGAATTTTCAATTTGATACCTAATATGTTATTGACATATTCATCCTTTTTAAAAAAAAAAAATAAAAAAAATTGCTGATCTATTAAATACAAAACAAAAAAGTTTACCATCAAGTTGAGCACAATTCAATTTGATGTTTAATAGACAAGTTAATTTTCAAAATTTAAGGGATTTATTGAATAATAATTAAAAGTTTAAAGACTTATTAGATACGTCTAAAGTTCAAAGATGAAATAGGCACAAGCCTAAGATTAAATATATAATTTAACAAAAAAAATTCTATGATTCAAAATGTGATGTAAATATTTGGGAAATTGTCAAACTCAAATGTTTTCAACTTTCACAATTAATACACTTTTAAAAAAAATAGATGAAATAGTTTTTCTTGGTCATTCCCGATCAAGATCGACTACTAAGACTTGAATTTAAAAAAATAATAATAACTTTTTCATCTTATATCCAAACTATCGATTTTTTTTTTTTTTTTTTTTGCTTTTTCAGTAAAATCTTGCTAACATTCTGATTCTCCATAAATTTTTCAAATATTATGTAATCTTTACAAATTTTATACCTTTACAAATTTTCTTTTGAGTTTTGTATTCTCCCCCAAATCTTATATCAAATGTTACAGGATCTTTCAAATCTTATGCCCAATTTCCGTTTCTAGAACTATACAAATTTCCAAATGAATCTTGGGTGATTGCCGTGTGAATTCTAGAATTTGGAAAATATTTGGAGAAGTTGTAAGATTTAGAAAAAAAAATAGTTAAAATCTCAATGTTCATCTTAGCTGAGATTCTAATGAGAAAGCCCAAAAGAATCGATAGCTTGGATATAAGAAAAAAAACTTAATTTTTTAGTCAAATCTCTAGGCTTGATCTCGGCCAAGAAGCACCAAAAAAAACCTATTTGAACAATTTTTCAAAAAGTGTGCTAGTTGTGAAATGGAGAACCGACCTTTTTTTTTTTTTTTTTTTTTTTTTTTTTTTTTTTTTTTTTTTTTTTTGACAATTTCCCTAAATCTTTCTTTTTATTCGGCATGTCATTCTTGGCTTGAAAAGGAGCTCCCCTTCTAGCTATCATTTTCTCTACCTACTTTAATATTGGTATCACTTCCTTTTTCTTTTCCTTACTTTCTTTGGTTGTTTAAATCTCATTTTAGTTGTTATTTTTAAAAAATTATTATTTTATAGGATTGCTTTCAATATAGTAAAATGAGCTAATTTATTTACAAATCTAGTAAAATGTCACTGTCTATCACTGACACTAATAAATGTCTATCACTTTCTATCACGGATAGATAATGACATTTTATTATATTTAAAAATATTTCTAGCAGTTTTGTCATTTAAAAGAAGTGTCCTAGTTTTATATTTGATTTTTTTTTTCCTTTCAAAGTTTCATTTTTTCATTGTAATTTAATTTACCCAGGTAGATGGATATATTAATGAACATACATATTATCCAAATAGGAGATAGATCAAATTGTGTAAGCTTACTTAAGAAAGGCCAAAAAATCAATACCTAACTAGACTCTTGATAGGAACTCTAAAGTTAAATGTAAGAAGACGGTTATTTAAGTCACATGAAGTGTAGGAACATGTCGACTATAAATGTGTCAAATTTTGATTCTAAATCTTCATTTAAGTTATGGATTGAACATTACAATGTATTTTTGAAATAGTTACTCTAAAAAAGTAAAAGACCAAAATAAACATACTTGAAAGTTTTAAGCACGAAGATAGAATAAATGTTAAAGTAAAAAAATCCAGATAAACTTTTAAATTTTTTTTTCCTTTCACTTTTTTTTTCGTGTTTTATTCTCACTTGATTTTCACATCCAATCTGTCTTTTCCTTTCACTCCAATAAGAAAAGGAAAAGGAAAAAAGAAAACAATAAATAAAATTTCCATATTTGACTTGACCCAATATTTTATAAACTTTCTTGTAAATATTCCTAGACAAAATTAAATTGGACCACAAAATAATTTTTAAGCACAATACTTTTAAATCTAACCGTACTTTCAAGTCATTTTCAAAATTTTTATGAAATTATTCTAATAAATCTAAAGTAACTTTAGTAAATTAAAAAGCACTGCCAAGTGCCAAACACACTAAAGTGATATATTTTATGAGAACGAGAAGTAATAAGAATAAAACAATTTATCATTTATGTCAAAAAGAAAAATAAATAAAACAAATTACCAATAGAAATATATTTCTAATATTCCTTTTTACTAAAATGTTTTTCTTTTTAAATCGAAATAAGCAAAACGTAATATGGAATTAAATTGTCCATATGAGTATAGTTCAACTCAACGAACATATAATATGTGTTAACTAAAATGTCAGTGGTTCGAATAGCATGTTCCTATTGTACTAAAAAAATGTATAATCAAATTAAATTACATATAAAGTTCATCATAAAACTCAAAGGCAAAAAGAGAATAAAATATTTTTTTAAAAGACGAGTACAAATTTGGATAATGAAATGAACTTTTATTGTTATTTTTTGTAATAATCTAAAATAATAATATATTTATCACTTTTTCCCCATTTCTAGTGTAATTATATGTTTTCAATTTTTACCATTAAAATTTTGGATAAAAAAAAAAAATGTTTTTAGAATTTTTATTTATAGAACACAAAATCCAAAAATTAGTTGAAACAAATATTTGGACTATTCAAGTCAATCTCAAAACAAAAAACAGAATTTAATTGACATTCCAAATAATTTGGAATATATTCTCATGATACATAAAAATAGTCTTAAACTCAACTCTTATCGGGAATCATCCATTAGTAAACAACTTTAATCCAATAAGTAAATTTTAATTCAATTATATTCTCTCTTTAAAATAGCCTTAAACTCAACTCTTATCGGGAATCATCCATTAGTAAACAACTTTAATCTAATAAGTAAATTTTAATTCAATTATATTCTCTCTTTTTTAAGTTTAACGCAAGATTTGAAGGTTAGACGATTCAAACCTCTAACACAAGTCCAAATCATTAGGAAAGGAAGAAAAAAAATTGACACCTCATTTTTCAACTAACGGGTAACTTTTAACTCATTGACAATTTAAAACATTTCTTAAAATCATGAGCACCTAGATGTTGCCTGCAACTTTTTTAAAACAATGTTTCGCAAATAAAATTGCTTTTCCTATAAGCATATTTGAAAGAATTGTTAAACATATATTTAAGAAATTTTGGAATGGTTGATGTCACTTTTATCAGGTCTAAAAGATACCTTTATTCTTTTAAAATCAATTTTAATTGAAGGAATATGACTTATAACTACGGAAAATATTTTAAATGACAAAATCGTTGAGAATAATCTATCTTAATCTATAATAAATAAACAATGAAATTTTGTTATATTCATAAATATTTTGATTATTTTTTTTATATTGAAAACAATCCCCTAACTAATTTGATTATGCTCAACTTAGCATTGATATACCAATATAAATTACTTCTCATCTATGTACATTGAAGTAAAAGTTCTATTTGTCAATTTTAATAAATATTTTATTATTTAGGCCAAGTCTACTATTAGCTCAAAACCCCTTTTAAAAAACAGCATTTCAATTACTCCAAGTACAAGAACCATACAATTAAAAATCAATAAAATAAAAATAATAAAAAACCCAACTTTCCCACGGCCTGAGTAAAAAGAAAAAAAAGAAAAGAAAAACCTTCCCCTTCTTTGAGGTTGGAGGGTCCATCTCCCACCACAAATTTGTCGAACTGAAAAAAAAAAAAAGGTATGAATAAAGTACAAAAAAAAAATCCCAAGCATTTGAAGTGAAAGGAAAACCAGATACCCACAAGCAAAGAAATTTTAAAAACTCAAACATCAAAATCTAATATACATCTCATTCACAAACAAACAGATAAACAGAGCCCATTAATTAGATTAAATGCATGCATTGAAGGGGCCATACTGATAGCCCTTACTCAAAAGGCTAAACACTTTGAATGTCATCTGCTCAAGAAAAATAATCATTTTATTAGTAAATTAGACTCAACACTATGAACCTTTTACACTTATTAATGCATACCTTTATAGAGTGCACTGCTGATGATGCCCATAACACCATGATTACAGATGAAACCAGCTTCCTTCTAACAAAATAATAGCCAGACCCAGACAGGATCACCCAGCAATGAGCTGCTGATTCAAAAATATGAGAAAGAAAAGGGATATATATAGAGAGAGAGAGTTCAGAAGGAACAAAAGAACCGAGACTTCATCTGTACATCTGAAAGAAATAACTGTACAGAGAGTACAATTTTTTAGCCGATTATGGGCTTTGTAAATTACAAGCTATAAAAGTACAAAAAATTTTCAATTTCATGCTTACAACCTCGGGAAACGGTTTTTCGCCTCAAGTTTCCTCGTGAAAATTCTGTATCTAAAGGCTTGATCCAAAAGCCCAAAATCTGTAGAGTATTAATGCACTGCCATGGTCTGTGTTCAGTTGCAGAAATTCATTCTCTTTTTCTCTTCTTCACCCATTGAAAAACTTGGCAGTGCCCCATTTTTTTAATATCTCTGAGCCAACAAACATTGAATACAACAACGACAATACAGTATTTAAGTTTAAGTCAAAAAAGGTTATGAATTACTTGATATGGAAGCTGAAACAAGTTTGCAGTCTACTCCTCTCTCCAGAAAAAGGGTGGTGCGACAGCCGACAGCTAGGAAAGTCCTAGACCGTGACTTCAAAAAAATATTTAAGACAAACAACATTCCAACTCTCATCTGCATAGTCATTTGAGGTATTGGTATTAGTAAAGAGAACAGAATCAACACCTAACTTAATTGTGGAAAAAGAAAAAATGGCTTCATGAGGCTTCAATTCAAATATGCAGTCAAGCTAATCAGTACTATTCTGCTATTAAGGAATAGCACTGAAACTCGGACTATTCAATCATCCAAGTAAAATCAATGATGGTGCATAAGAATGGCTATCAATCTGATGTATATAGACAATCCTAACTGATAAAATGTTTTCAAAGTTTTACCATCCTATTAGCTCCAAAGCTTAAAACATAACCAAAGAAGTCATTGACATCAAGATTCACCTTCTGCACACAGAACAAATCTTGGAAAAATAAATTCTCAGTATGCCATAATCTTAATCTATTTTCCATCAAAAGCTCAAAGAACCTATCATTCTATCAAATTTTAACCAAATAACCATTATGAAATTAGCCAACAAAAGAATAGTCTCGAAAGAAGGGGATAGGATATATCTATATAGACAATTGGTTGCATTTCCCAAAACAGGATCAAGATCACAGTAGCAAATAATTCAGATATTGATTGATTGACTAGTGCCAAATTGATGATTGAAGGCTTTTGTATTACCTAGGTATTCTGAACTTGGCAAGTTAAAATTTTGGTATGGTTTACCTCTAAATGAATTTTGCTGTCATAGAAAATCACAACTATAAGTCTTGGTAAATTATTGGCAATAATAGAACTTTTACACATTCCTTTGGGAATCTTCCTCATCATTATTATCATCGTTAGATCTTCTAAACATCACAAACTTCTTAGTCCTTTTTAAAAAAATAATAGAAATAATAAATAACATTCAATTCCTTTGACCTTCAACTCTGTTGATCATTGCCTAAATAATAACAGAATCAGATTAAAGTTACCGAGTACTTGGCCAGCTAGTTCTTGAAGACATCAAATCTCCAAATGGCATGGAAACATGATGAAAAATTATGGGTTTTCCTCCCACTCCCCATCCTCCCCCTCCCCCTCCCCACACTCAAGTAGCAAATCACCAATGCACAAAAATGAATGGCATTATAAATTTAGTAATGAGAACGTTTCATGGAAGCATTTTCACTTCAGAATCTGAGACTGTCCTAAGAGAAGCAAACTCAACAAGCACAGATATAAAAGAAAATCATAAGAAAATCAATCATGTAATTGAGTATTATAATCAGGTAAATTAAGTGAACTTCAACAAGATATGTCAATTATGAATAGAAAGGTGTTCGATATAATATTAATCAATTAGATAAAATGGCTAACACTAGAAAAGAACAATCGGACTTTATACTGCAAGGAGGGTAGAATGGAAGAATGACACATAATGCGACCAACTACCTAAAAGCTCCAGCCAATTAGAACAAGTAAATTTACAGACCGCAGACCAAAGAAATCAGCAGGAGATCCATAGCCCCTACCATAAAATGGGTTCATATCAAATTTTATGGATGCATTACTATAATAACATAAACGGTAACTAGAAAGAGAAATATATGTACAAAATAGCACTCTGAATAAAAGTTACATAGCTGATGCCAAAAAAATCTCATGAGCCCTTTCACACGCACAAAAACAAAGTGCAGAAGCAACCACAATTAGAGAACAGTAGGGAAATAAGTATAAAATGATCCGGGAGTCTCCATTAACTATGTTAATAAGAAATTGTACGAAGTAGGGAAGAGTTAGGTTACCTTGGTTCATTGATCTCAGCATTCGAAGCTGCTCTTACTCAAAATTAATAACCTTTTCAAAGTTAGTTACAGATAGCAAGTTTCCCTGACCATTCATCAGCCACACCATAGTCAATGCTAAGCTCCCTCAGAGGAGGGATATTTTCCATTGCAAACAACATAAGGTGAGGAAACATTAAATTATTATGATCATATAACACGAACTGCACCAACACGTTTGGAGATGTACTATGGCTTATATAACAAGCAACATTCCTCATTCTGGATACATCCATCGCAAAATCGAGAGGAGGAACAGAGGGGTAAGATGGCCGCACATAATTAGAATATATTTGAGATAGATCACCCCATTCTGCCCATCTATCTGAAAAACGATTTGGATATATTAATGTATCGCCATTCATAGAAAGAACTTGAGCTTGTTCCCTCGTGAGCACAACTCCTGCATATTCACATATAAAAGCACCAGCGTGTATTAAGTCCAAAGATCTAACTCCCCAACCTGTTTCCCTGGACCTAAACACTTCAAGTCTGTGCCTCAAGCCCTTCTGTGAAACACGATTCCGACATTGAGGAGGGCACTGACAGAATGGTCCGCATTCAAAAATTATAGGCTTTCCTCTAACTAGAAATCCATTTTGATCATAACCAAACTCCCCGCCATTTTTCATAGAACAAAAGCAATCATTAACGCAACCTGAAACGCAACTACACCCAGTACCGCTTCCTGATTGGTGAAAGGCGAAAGGTGGAAACACGGTCCTAACAAGATACTCATAATACAATGGTTCTTGATCATTATCAATATCATTGAACAGGAGAACTGGAACTGCCTCCTTCTTCAGTGAAATGTCAAGACTGAGATAACCAGAAGGCCTCAAAGATAATGGTCTAGTCCTGAGGTTCTCCGCAAACTTCAAAACGGAGCTACCCATTTCCGCTTGACCATCAATTCTTAACAGCTTATACTTGTAGACACCAAAACCCGATTTCCCCACATCAAACCAACAATCAAGAATTCTATACAGACCATCGTATACATAAATCTTACTTGCTACACTGCCCGCGTACTTCATACCTCGAATAACCCTCACTTCAATCCCGTAGTGCATACTTCTCTCCAGTGCAAGATTCCCACCTTCAAGTTTCTGGTGCATACATTGTTTTGAAAATTTGTCTTGCCCACCATGACCCGTGTAGATTATCATGTCCCCCGCATCCTCATCGTCCTCATATCCACCAGAAACAATTATACTAGTGGCAATTGGCTCGCCATTGGAGCTTTGACTCGCAGGAACATAGTCAATTCCAGCTTGAGCCTGACCATGCAACCCCACAACACACAATTCCATCCTAAAGAAGAATAGATCGCCAATGTGCACCCCTGGTATGGAACCAACGATCCGTTTGTCGCGATTCAGCCACAGACCGCGCTCTCTCATCAAGGACGAAGCCCTCAAATCACCCCTAAGTCGCCGGATTAGTCCGGGATTCTTCTCCTCCTCCGCCGTTGATAACACACGCAGCGAATCGAAAATCATCCTGGTCCGTCTCACCACATCTCGGAAGTACCTCTGGTCCTCAACCCCAAGATCAGTGACTCTAACGAGTTCAGAAGACCTTTTATCATACCTCCTCTTAGAGACGACCATAGTAGAAATCTGATTCTCCTCCGGAACAGGGATAATTGCTTGAGCATCAGGATCCACAACTTCAACATCGCCATAGCTCTGAAGTCCTTTACCAAAAGCAGACCTAAACAGCTGAGAAATGCGGTAAAATTCGGAGTAAACATTGTCTTTATCAGAGGAAATGGATGTAGACTGAGAAAGCGGGGTATGATTTTGGTCTGAAAAAGGGGTCTGAGCGAAGTCAGAGTTAGAGAAGAGGTTAGAGGAAGGGCTCGACAAGAAGGGTTGCTGAACTTGTTGGGGTTGTTGAGTCTCCCGAGTCTCGAAAAGATCGTCGAAGGGCTCGAGCTTAGGTTCAAGTTTGGGGGTCAGCAACTTTCCGGTCTCAACAAATTTGTTGAGAGATGAGTTGATTGTGGTGGCTGTTTTGGGGGAAGTTGTGGCCGCCATTACAGCAGTGGATGGGTCGGGAAGAAGATTAAGGTCTTGGAAGGGGATAGGAGAATCCATTGGCTAATAACGTCCGAATCTTTCCAAGCACTATAATTACGGAGGTCTGGACATGGAAGATCGATTCCGGTCAGGTTCTGCTAGGGTTTTTCGGAGAGGTCAGTTGGAGCTTCCATGGCGTAATTTGAAGGCATAAGCAAAATTCGAGCACAATTTGCAAGAACGCTGCGCTTGAATTTTTTTTTTTCCTCTTTTTTTATTTTTAATTTTGTTCAATTTACATTTTCAAGGCTCAATTGCACATTTCTTACTTCTATTTCTCGCGCGATATTTTGGTTTCACTTATCCTTATCGATTCATCATTTCTACCGAAAGATTAGAGGTTCGAATTTTAAATTTTAAATGATAATTTTTATAAATAATAATTCAAGTTGTCATATTTTAAAATAAAGTAAAATTGGGATGTAGCTGGGCTGCAACAAACCTTTTGCAACTCATCTATATTGTCCAATCCTATAATGCCACGTTTCATACCATTTTGTTCCTTTGAAACGTTTTTACCGTTTTTTCCTTCCCTTCTTTCATGTTAAAGTTTTTGTTTAGTTTTTTTCCTTTTTCTTTTTTCATTTAAGGAATATTTTTATTAAGCTCTTTCGTTTTTAATTTTCTAATTTTTATTTTAATTTTCTTTTTCCTTTTCACCAATTATACAATACTACTTATTTCAATTAATCAATTAAAATTTATGAATTTAAAAGAACAAGTGAGAATTATGTTTCATTTCGAAAATATATGTGGGAATCATGTTTCATAAACGAAAAGCTAATGACGGCTTCATTATCAATTTCACTTTTTGTATTATAATTTTTATTTATTTTTATGTTATTTTTTTCATCCACACAATATCATTTATTTTTTATATACATAATACCATTTATTTTGTAAATATTTAATTAGGACAATTATTTAAAATGGTAAAATTATTGAAAATATTTTTAAATATAGTAAAATGTTCCCGTGATATTTGCTATATTTGTAAATACATTGACTCATTTTTCATGATAGAATTGAATATTTAAAAATTTAGTTCGAGAATATAATAGATTTTTAGAAAATTTGCCTTTAAAAGCTTATAGATGCTTGATTTTGTGTGTAAGATAAAATTAAAGAGTGGTTGTGATTCGGCCTTTTGACTCAATAACTGCAGCTTAAAATAGTGTTTGGTAAATTTTAATTTAAAATTAAAAAATTAGCGAAGACTACATTTGGTTGTTGGGAGATAAAAAGTGATTAAAAGTAAACCTTAACCATTATTCCCGTCAACTTTTAGATTCTTCTAAAATTAATTTTTAATTTTTAATTTTATTCTTTAAAATTAAAAATATCATAGGCATATTTTTCTCACCTAATCAAATCTATATCTTCTAATTTTAAAACAATTACCTCATACTTATTTTTTTAATAAAATATTTTCCTTAATATCTAAAAATTAATTTAGAGTAAACAAAATATATATTCTAAACAATTATTTAAAATTATATTTTATAAAAAGAAACAATTTTAGTTACCCATCTATTTTAGTTATTATAACTAGAATAAGATAATTTAATATTTATTTACCAAATACTATACTTATTTTTTTAGGCTTTAAGGTTAAATATAAATTGTTATGGTTTAGTTATATGGACAAAATAGATTTATTATTTCAATTATTTTCATATAAGACTTAATTTATAACTTATTTCGATGTAAATAGGCTTTAATTTGAATCTAATTTTGTTCCATTTGAAATATGTAAGAAAAACAGGGCAAAAATTTTTTATACAAAATTGAATCTATGAAAATTTTATGAGAGAATAGAGGTGAAAAATATATAAATATGAAAGTATAAATTTGAGATTCAAAACTATTAGGGACAGTGGCAGATTTTCAGGAAAACTAGAGTTAAAAGCAAGTATCTATCTACAGTTAGAAAAGGTGATAATTTTTTTTTAAAAAAAAAAAGATAAATAAATAAATTGGCGTAAAAAATTAATGAAAACATCTTAACCGCTTACCTTGTTAGATAAAGCAAGTTATTTATTAATGAATCATTGTTAAATTTTTCATATTTATATATTTTCTCACTTCTATTTTTAAAATTTAATTGAATATAAAAATTACTTTTTCTAAATTCTTATTAAATAATTTTAGATTAAATAAAATTAATTGTGGCAAACTGCAAAAATCAATTTTGAAGTAAGGTGATAGTTGCAATTACACACTCAAATTTTGAATGGTAAAATCTGGACCCCTCAAACTTCGTGTCAGAATTAGGCCTTAAACTTAGACTTCCAAATCATGAAAATTTAACTCTTGAACGTCTACAACTATTACAACTTGTACAATTAATGAATCAATTTATAGTCCATTCATTAAGATTTTATTTGAAAACCATCATTGCATCTCGTGTAAATATCACTAAATTCAAATACTATATCAACAAAATGAAGAATTGATAAATGGCAAATGAAATCTTAATTGAAAGTCCAAATCAATTTTAAATGATTAGAATTATTAACTCAAAGCTTTAATTGATATTTATTCCTAAAATATGTGAATAAATGTGTTACCATTTTCTTTTTGACAAAAAAAATATGTTACAATTTTTAATTTAAATACATTATATTTATTTATTTTTAAAAAAATTCTTAGAAATATAAAAATCTAAAAAATATTTATATTTTATAGTAAAAAGTTTCAAAATGAGCCATTTTAGAACTTTATGCTATAAAGTATAAATATTTTTAAATATTTTTTTATTTAAAAAGATCCCTTATTTTTAGTGAGATTGAGATTCAAATATCTCAAAACTTTGTATAATATCTCTAATTTTCTAATCGAATTGCAAGAATTAAAGTATCGATGTCGATATTGATATTTCAATTTTATGGATATATCGACAAATGTATCGATAAAATATCTCTGTAAGTTACAAAATTTATAAAATTTGTTTACATTCATAATTAAGTGGTTTTAATCCCAAACAAAGTTATAAATATTATTATTATATTCCTATTCATATGATGATATTTTTCATGTTCTAAGATGAGTTTTTATAAAAGATATTGGAATTATCTATATATTTAATATTGATGTCGAACTTTTCGATTTGTGGATATATCAACATATCGATGAATATTTTCATCGGATTGAATTGTGATTAATATTTAATAAAAACAATAAACATTTAAATAAAAAGTTGCATATTTTTATTTAAACACGCTAGATTTTAATGTGTATATATATATAGTGCCTTCCACAAGTAAATTATTCCATACATTTAATTTCAAATTATATTTATCGATAGTGTGAAGAATAGAAGAGATTGGCGATTAGAGCATGGTTTTATTTTATTTTATTTTATTTTTCTCTCTCTCTCTCTCCTTTTTTTGGACTACCATTGGATTTTTTTTTCTTTTTTAAAGGATGGGATGAAAATGAAGTTAGCTCCCCTATAAGAAAAAAAGGGTAGGCCTCCAATAAAAGATACATTTAAACTTAGAATGAATGAGGTATGTTGTAGTCTTGCATTTTCCACAAAATTATTGAGGAAAGCAAAGAAAATTACAAAGAAGAAACTAAAATGAGCGAATTCAATCGGTAAAGTTTGATATCAATTCGACTATCTTTAATACAATGATCAATTCTATTGTTTTTAATTATATTAGATATGATGATGCCTTTCGATTTTTTGATAATCCTATAACATAGGGGGACTTGAAGTCCAAATGCATTTGGGTTGATTTTGGGAGATAAAAGTGATTATAAAATAATCTTAACTATTATTTGGGTTCATATTATAATTAAATATATTAAAACTATTACTAAAGTTCATTTCACGCCCTTTTAAAATCAGTTATTTACTAACTTTGAGATTCTCTTAAAATAGATGCAATTTTTAATTTTGTCCTTTTAACATTAAGATTTATTATATATATATATATATATATATATATATATATATATGTTTTAAACAATTATTTAATAATTATAAATTATAAAACATAATATTATGTCTATTTTAGTTTTTATATCTAAATTATGATAATTTAGTATTTATTTATGATCAATTATAAAGCTAAAATTTCCCAAATACGTTTCATAAAGAGCACAGTTACAACCAACTATTTTGAAAGCTAGAAAGAATACATCTCTTTAGTCGATTACATATCATATGTAGTTGAGTTATATTAGTTAGAATCTAGAACACAACATATATGGTCTAGTTATATTCGCTGGAATCTAGTTATTCAAAATCTTGTATATATTCTCTTTTTATTAAATCTATTCATTTAAATTACTATTTCCAAATCATTAATTAAATAGTCTCACATTTTCCTTCTCAATTTTTATAGATTGGGTAGAAACAATCCATTCTCATTAATAAAGACTACTCAAACATTAATTTTCTTTTATTTTAATAACGGTTTTAAAACATAGTTTAAAAATAACAAATATATTATTATAAATATTATAATATGATGCCTAGTAGGTCAAGACTTGGTGTCTTAGAAGACCAAATGGCATTCTTTTACTATGTGTCTTTGAACATGTAGTCCATGTCTTATGAGTACACATTAGGGTTGGCAAAATTTCCCGCGGGGACTCACTCCAATCGAGGCGGAGAATCCTCGGTTTGATCGGGGATGGGGTCAAACCGGGACGGGGCAGGGATGGAGAGGGTATCCCGTCCCGTCCCCAACCCACCTCGATTAGGTTTTTAAAATATTTTTTCTATATATATAATTAGATTTTTAAATATTTTTCTCTCTCTATATTATTAGGTATTTAACTTTTTACCTTTAATTTGGTTTTTAATTTAGTCAAATCTAAGCTCAAAGTGTCCAAGCCAAACCAAAGATAATTTTACAAAAAAAAAAAAAAAAAATTATAAAAAAAGTTCCCATAGGGAAATAAAGGGGAAAATGGAGAAGTGGGTCTCCATGGGGACCGTTTCCTCGATAGGGAATCCCCATCCCCGTCCCCGCCTTGAAATGGCGGGGATGGGGAAAAAATTCGTCCACCCTAGCCCTGTTACCAACCATAGTACACATCCTTCATGTCCAACTAATTCCATCTCCTAACTTGTCAATTGGTCATTTTATGGACTTTGTAAAATAGTGATGATTGGTAAGCAATCCAAAAGATTGGGAATTAGTGGAGAATCTTGAGAAAATTTCATGATTTCATGATTTTTCTTATTTTCTTTATTTCTTTATTTTATTTAAGTTATTTATTTTATATATATATACAGTCATATTATTTTATATTATTTTACTATTTATTTATTTTATATATTATATTATATTTTATTAGCATCCTGTTCTCGTTATACTCCTCAAATTCATAACACGTTGTCAGCATGAGCTCCTATTATTTTTCTTACTAAAAGTAGGTCCTAAAGATATGTTTTTCCCTCTTCATTATAATTAATAAATTAAATGTTATTTTACATATTTGATATATTAAATTTCTAATATAAATATAATATTTTGTAATAGTGTTACTATGAAAAATATCACAAAGTTAGAATTTATAGCATTTGATATAAATGGTAATAACTATTTGTCATGGGGGCTTGATGCCGAAGTCCACCTGGATGCCATATAAATGTGATAATAAAAAATAAATTTTCTTCCTAAAGCTCATCGTAAATGGATAAATTTGAGACTCCAAAATTTTAATATGTTAGAGAAAACATTTTTCTACATTCCAAATATGCTCCTGCAATAGCAATATCAAGAGAAATATTTTAAAAGTGTTCTGCACTCATCTAATATCTTCTCGTGGCTGAATGAAATAACGATTAAAAAAAATATAAATCTCGTCTAACTAGAAGCAACAACATTCCCTAAAGCGAATGTTGTAAATTTTAATAATCGTGGATGAAATATCATGAATCTCGATCAATTGAAACCACAACATTCCCTAAAGTGACTGTGAATTTTAATAATCATGATCAAGATTGTGGTCATGGTCGAGGTTGTGACCGTGGCAAAGGAAGAAATAATTATTATTTTCGTAGTGGTCGTTTTAATCATTCAAATTTCAAAAAAACCACGCTAAATGATGATCACAAAGGAAAAGCTCCACAAGATAAGAGTTCAAAAAGTGTTGAAAATAAATACTTTTGATGCATAATGACTGGATATTGGTCACGTACCTATCATATGTCAAAACACTTAGTTGATCTCTATCAAGCATCCCTAGAGGAAAAGGAGAAAAACGTGGAAGTAAATTTTGCATACCAAGATAATGACATATTTGACTCATCCCACATGACAAATTTGAATGTCGCAGATTTCTTTGAAAGAAAATTGGTAGAATTGATGGAACATCAAATGTTTACTTTAACTTTGAAAATATCTAGATTTAATGTTGTTTTTTTTTCATCTCCATGTTTTTCTTTCTTCTCTTAATAGATATTAAATTTTATATATTTCAAGTGTTATTTTTCTTATTGTAATTATTTTCTTTTAATGAAGAAACCTGGATCATTTTCATATGTTGGGTGACTAAAAAAATGAGTAAAGAAGATCTATGTCTGGTAATAGTGCAATATACATACAATACTTATAAGTAGAAAATATAATTCTAAACTAACAATGCTTGAAGCAAAAGTCAATATAATAATATCATGTTCTGCAAATCTAATTGAATGATTTGGAAAAGCAAATTTATTTTGCCTAGAAAAACAAAATTTACTATTGACAATGAATTGTTCTCTAGTTAATCAAAGAGAAATCTACTTAGTTTTAAAGATATATGTTGTAATGGTTCTCATATCGAGACTAATAGAAATAATGATATAGAGTATCTTTATACCATATCTACTGTCTCATAGGAAACGTATACTGGAATAGTTGTTGCTTTATTTTTTGGATTATATTATATTAGGGGTGTTCACGATTCGGTTTGATTCGATTTCAGACTCAAATCGAACCGAACTGCAAATTTTAGAAATTGATTTTTTTGAAATCGAACTGAATCGTATGCTTGGTTCGGTTTCACATTTATTTTAAAGATTTCTTTTTATTGTTTTTCATGTCTTCTAAATTTCTATGATTTGAACACAATTAGAGATGTCCACGGAGTGGGGCGGGGTCGGGGATGCCATTCTCTATCCCCGTCCCCGCTCCCCATTTCATTCCCCATCCCCATGAAATTTTCCACGGGTATCAAGGCAGGGATTCCTCGCGGAGAATTCGCGAGAATCAGGTTCTCCGCGGGAAATTTTTACCCGTTACCTTTTTTTAAAAAAAAATTAATTAATTAATTTAAATCACTAATGTGAACAAATTTTAATTAAATAATTAACTTTATTACTAAATTGTTTATTATGTTAGTTTTACATGACAATTTGAATTTAAAGATAAATTACTCAAATTTTAGCCTAAAAAAGCTAATTAATTTCTTTTAGTAGAAAGAAATAAATATAAATCAAATTATTCACATATATAATCTAAATTTAAATATTCAATTTAAACATATTCATTATCTTTCCCAATAAATAATCAAATTTGAAATTTAAATGTAATATTTATATGATAATAATAATAACATAACATTAGATAACTATACTAAATAATATGTAGAAACTAATTGGGGTGAGGATGGGGAACAGGACAGGGGCGAGGACGGGGACGGGGATAGGGAATGCATTCCCTGTCCCCATCCCTGATAAGTTCACGGAGAATTTTTTTCCCTACTCCCTCCCCCATTCCCCGCCCCATCCGGGGCAGGGGCTGCGGGTCCCCCTCATCGTGGGAAAATTTGACATCTCTAAACACAATGTATTTAAAATTATAGTTCAATAACACTAGAAGTTCAACAACAAATTTAAAAATATAGTTATTGTTTAGTATTACTAGTCTAGATTACTAATAACACTACAAGTTCAACAACAAATTTAAAAATGATTCTAAAGTTTAAAAATATAAGTATTACAAATATAAAAAATTCTTGTTCCACAAACAATAACATAAAAGTTTCAAAGTGCACATCACTAAATATAAATACAAGTCATACAAATATAAAAGTTCCAAAGTCCACCACAATAAATATTAAATAGTAAATACAAGTCCTACAAATATAAAAGTTCCAATGTCCATCAAACATAAATACAAATACTACAATACAAACATAAAAGTTCCAAAGTCCATCAAACATAAATAAAATTACTACAAACATTAAAGTTCCAAAGTCCACCAAATGCAAAAGTTACAAACTTGTTCAAGCCACCTTCTCCTTCACAATCTTCTCCTTCTCGTTCCCCTCCTTGATTTTCGCCTCTAAACTTGCTTTGAAGTCTACAAAAAAAATTCTTATTAAAATACTAATTATATAAATAATATATTTTACGTACAGAAAGAATGTTTTAAAGATATGAACCTTCTTCAACAATTACAATATCTTCCGAATACCTTTAAAGATCACGTTAATTGCTTTTGAACATAACCAATTTTGTACACATACAAGTGCCTCAACGATGGTTGGAGCTAACGTGGAATGAAAAGGATTAATTACTCTCCCACTGGTACTGAATGCAGACTCAGAAGCAACTGTGGATACCAAAATTACTAAAAGATCTCGTGCAATTTGGTTAAGAACCTTATATCTAGAAGAATTTCCTTTCCACCAATCTAAGATATCAAATTTCTCCTCACATTTAATATGAAGCTCCAATAAGTAAATATTAACTTTTGTATCCACACTTGGTGTATCCTCTTCCTCCATATCTTCAAAATCAAAATGAAAAATGTCTGAAATAGTACTAACAGTAGAAGTAGTAGTTCTAGATGAAGATGTGTTGGAATACAAAAATAAGTAGCGGAAGAAAAACAGGATCATTAAGCATTCTAATTACTTAATTTGATATTAAAATAAGCATGTTCATAGGGTAATAAGATGGTTTCATGAAACACATACCTTTGAAAAATTCCTCTCTGACTAAGCTGCTCTTCACGTATTCTTAGCTCCAAATCTACAGTGAACCACCAAGAGATCTTCTCTACTATTCTCAGCCTTGAATTTGAGTGGAGGAACTCAAGATTGAAGTGAATTTGGTGATGAAATTTGGAGGGTTTTGAGAGAAGATGAAGAACATAGCAGAAAACTAATTTTCTGTCATTCAAAATCCCTTAATCCTCTCAAATTGAAGAGTTTATTAACTCTATTCATGCAAGCACATCTGAACATTGTCAATAATAGCTACAAATTGATGTTGAAGTGGGCTAGGTGGTGAATTGAATTGGAAACACCTCCTACTTGATGGAAGTTGGAAATTTCCACTTCAAAGAACTTTAATTAATTCTAAAATTAATTAAAACTTAATTAATTCTAAAATTAATTAAAACTTAATTAAATTAATTCACAATTAAGTAAATCCAAAATTTTCAAAAACCAATTCCTCAAATTAAATTGAAATTGAAAATTAATTTGATTTTAATTAATTAAATAATAATTTAATATGAAATATTAAATTAATCACACACCTAATTTTAAACATGAATCTTATTCATGTAATTAATATTTAAATCAATATTTAAATATTATTAACTCTCCAATTTCGTTTAATTTCGATAAATTAAACGCTTAATTATATCCAATATAATTTGTTCAAAATCCTAAATTCAATTTGAACACTTCAAATTGATATAATTCCAAATTCATTCAATTTATTAATTCAAGGTGTTCATGGTTTACGAGCTAGTAGAGGGACCTTGGACCTACAGATCATGAGCTCCAACGATTTGAGACTAATTGGCTAAAACTCTTTAGACCGAATTAATCAATATTCGTTAACTACCGAGTCACACCACTATAGCTTGATAGTTGCACTCTTCTCACTGTAGATATATTTGTGTTCACTTGATTTAACCATAATTAGTAAGTCGACCCTTCACATGTTGTGCGTAATAACAGTTGGGTCAAATGTTGTTTTACCCTCGAAATTACGTCTTGCTCCTTAAGTTCCACTGATCCTCTAATGAATAATTGGTTTGTAATCCAATCACTAAACTGGACCTCTCTTGGGCCAATGAGAGGGTGGGGCCCCTTGTTCAAGACTTGGATTCAGCACTTAAGAGAACGGCCTTTCTCCTATGCCTTATTTGGGTAGGCGTGAATTTCGTCTTGCACCCTATGTCCCCAGCTATCTACCCAGTTTTACCACTGAAATGAGAGTGAGCCGGCGCTGTTGAACCAACCCTCAACTATGAAAATCTAAGGATAATCCCGAATAAACAAAAGTTCATAGTTAGCTCAAGATTATGAGTTACCTAGGTTATCTAAGTGAAATAGTTAGTCTTAAATAGTAAATAGCGTTATAAAGTAAGAGTGACTTATTTTTTTATCTGATCTTACTCAAACTCATTGCATAGGACACCCCACTCCTCATGTCAATATATGAACGAATCAGGATCACTTCATTTGTAGCACCTTACAACAAATCGTAACAACTACAGAGTGGGTCGAATCTGATAATGTTACCAGAATAAGGCACCCAACCTTATTTGTATACTATAGATTATTTTGACTATTTACTCGAACCTGATCCACTTTTATGTCTCCAAATAAAGTTCCAGTATTCATATAATAGCCATGGATCTTAGTTTATTGGATTTAGTCTCTACAAGTTCAATTTACAAATTCAATAACAACTTTATTGAAAAACTGTTGAATAACATTTTTATCGATAATAGAAAATGTTTAACTCTACAAACTGCGAGTTTTAGGACCAACAAGATGTAGTACTCAAAGAGCTATGACTATTACTATCACTATGAACTGAAGTTTGACTCATACTTACACAATCCTTGAACACTTGAGATGATGGAATTGAACATAAAGATGAACCAGAGGTAAGCAATGACAAAGTATATTCAACAAACAATTTTCTCAAAACATACTCCACTTTGTTTCCCACTTCTTTTGTTGTATCCATATCAAATAATTGATTCAGACAATAAATAAGAGATTTCATCTTATAACATGGGTACAAAATAAAAGCAACATACAAAAAGAAATTTTTTTTCTCACTTTTCCCCCAATACTTATCATACTTCTCTTGCATTTTCAAAGTCATGTCACGCAAAAGCAAATTATCAAGACCAACTACACTTGAATATTTTTTATGCAATTCTGAATAATACTAATCTAATGGAAGACTGTGTTGGAAGTAACATAAAAGAGACCTTGAAAGCCTAACAGTTACTTCATAGAATACATACAAGAATTTAGTAAAAATTTTAGCACTTTCCCAATCTTTGGTGGTTGGTTTACTCTCTTCATTCATGTAGAATATGTCATAGTCTTCCAACCTCTCAAATGCTTTTTCAAACTTTTCAGCTATATCAAGCATCAAGTATGTAGAATTACATCTAGTTTGAACATCAAGGCACAATATACTCTTTGTAGATATGCTCTCCTCTTCAATACACTTCTTAAAATTAGCAAGTCTAGCAGGAGAAGATCTAACAAACCTCACAACATCTGAATTCGAATCAATGAATCATTCACATCTTTTTTACCATCACAGATAATCAAGTTCAATATATGTGCACAACACCTAACATACAAGAAGTCCCCATTCAACACAAACCCATGTTTAAAGCTCTTCTTTAGATAAGCAACGGTTGTATCATTTGATAAGCATTATCAACAGTTAATATGAAAACCCTGTCAATACCCCACTGTCTCAAACATTTCCCCACCTCTTTTCCTATTGTCTCTCTCTATGATTCTCAATCTGAGAGAAACTAATAATTCTCTTATGTAGCTTCTATTTTCTATCAATAAAGTACGCAGTCAAAACCATGTAATTAATATTTTAAATCGATGTCCAAGTATCAATCGTAAGTGAAACTCTATATCCTTTCTCCACAAAAATGTCTCTCAACTTTTCTCTCAAGCTAGCATATATTCCTAAAATATCTCTAGCAATTGTAGTTCGAGAAGGAATAACAAAATTTGGTTCTACTAACGTCAAGCTCCCTTCCACAAACCTCCTAAATCCTTCATTCTCCACAAATTTAAAGGACAACTCATCAATTATGATCATCTCAACACTTCGTCTTCGAGCATTCTCAATAGTAAACATTTTATAGTTCACTATTTTTATTTTACCGCCTTCATTATTATCTTTATTCTTAAATACCAACTTTGTTTAAGTTATATCTACTTATTGTCTTTTATCTAGTAAGGATTTTTTTACAGTAATGTTCAAGATGCATTCTCATAGTTGAATTTCCATTCCTTCTTGGGTGACATGCATATACCATACCACAATAATTAAATTTGGCTCGTGGATCATCATCACTACATTCATAGCATTTAGTAAAATGATCTCATACCATAGACATATTTTTCCTCTTCTTTCGAGCTGGTTGTAGTTCTGGTGGAGGCATGCTAATCTCAACAAAGTCATCATTTTCGTTCACATTAGAACAGTTATGGCTCTTGGTAGCAGTAGTATTACTATCGCTATTAGTCAAGCTTGTCGACATCGTGCCTACTACCTACAATATACAAAGCAAAACCAATATAAGAACAATCAAATAGAAGCTTTATTAAACACAAAAGTTTAACCTTTTTTAAAAAGGAAAAAACATAAAAGCTCAACTTCTCACTAAATTGAAAGTTTGAAGATTGGTAACTTGCAAAAATACTATGGATGTAGTTGCACAAGGTTTTTCATAAAGACATGGTATTGATTATGAGGAGACGTATTCTCTAATGGTGGATGTAATTACATTAAGATATTTAATTGGTCTGACTGTGTATAAAAATCTAGACATGCATCTTATGGATGTAGTCACAACATATTTATATTGATCTCTTGATAATGATATTTATATGAGAATCCCAAAAGAATTTAAGGTACCTGAAACATATAAATCAAATTCTCGAGAATTGTACTCAATAAATTTACAGAGATCACTATATGGATTGAAACAATCAGGACAAATGTGGTACAATCACCTGAGTGGATATTTGTTGAAAGAAGGATATCAAAACAATCCAATATGTCCATGTGTTTTTTTTTATAAAGAAATCACACTCAGGATTTGCTATTATAACTATATATGTTGATGACTTAAATATAATTGGAACTCCTGAAGAGCTTTCAAAGACAATAGAATATCTTAAGAAAGAATTTAGGATGAAAGATCTCGGAAGAATAAAATTTTGCCTTGGCTTACAAATTGAGCATTTAGCATATGAGATATTTGTTCGTCAGTCAACTTATATAGGAAAAATTTTGAAAAGATTCTATATGGACAAAGCACATCCCTTGAATATTCCAATGGAAGTTTGTTCACTAGATGTGAAGAAAGATATATTTCGACCTCGAGATGATAATGAAGAACTTCTTGGTCTTAAAGTACCATATTTTAGTGTAATTGGTGCACTTATGTATATTGCTGATAATACGAGACCAGATATTGCATTTTTAGAAAATTTATTAGCAAGATATAGTTCTTCTCCAACAAAAAGACATTAGAATGAAATTAAGCATATACTCCGTTATCTCTGAGGAACGATTGATATGGGTTTGTTTTATTAAAATAAATCAAATTTTGATCTAGTTGGTTATGTGGATTCTGGATATTTATCTGATCCACACAAAGCTAGATCTCAAACACGTTATCTATTCACATGTAGAGGAACCGCTATATCATGGTGATCGGTAAATTATACCATACATACACTTCCTCAAATCATACTGAAATTCTTGAAATTCACGAGGTTAGTCGAGAATGTGTATGGCTAAGATCAATGACTCAGCACATTCGTGGAACATGTGGTTTGTCTTCTAGTAAAAATCTTCCAACGATATTATACAAAGACAACACAACATGCATATCCTAAATTAAAGGAGGATATATTAAAGGAGATAGAACAAAGCATATTTCACCAAAGCTTTTCTACACTCATGATCTTGAAAAAAAATGGTAACATCATTGTACAACAAATTTATTTGAAGGATAACCTAGTAGACTTATTTACAACATCATTACCAACCACAACCTTTGAAAAATTGGTACACAACATTAGAATGCAGCGACTGAGAGATCTTAAGTGATGTTTTCATGAGAGGGAATAAATATATTGTATTCTTTTAGGAGTATATATTATATGAAATATATACTCTTTTTCCTTCACTAGGGTTTTTTTTTCCCATTGGATTTTTCCTAGTAAGGTTTTTGTTAGGTTGTATATCCTAAAACTCATAGTTTGTAAACAGTAAACATATATGAAGTTTATTCAGACAAATATTGTTAAATGAAAATGAATTGATTGTTTAATAACTCTAAATCCAATAAACTACAAACCCTTGGCTATTGTCATGAATACTTGGACTTTATATGAAGACATAAACTGGATCAAGTTCGAGTAAAATAGCCTAAATAGTCTATAGTACTTAAATTAGGTTGGGTACCTATTTTTGGAGATACTATTGAATACGACCCGCTTTATGATTGTTACAAATGTTGAATACTTGGACTTTATGTGAAGACATAAACTGGATCAAGTTCGAGTAAAATAGCCTAAATAGTCTATGGTACTTGGATTAGGTTAGGTACCTATTTTTGGAGATACTATTGAATACGACCCGTTTTATGATTGTTACAAATGTTGAAACTTGGACTTTATGTGAAGACATAAACTGGATCAAGTTCGAGTAAAATAGCCTAAATAGTCTATGGTACTTGGATTAGGTTGGGTACCTATTTTTAGAGATATATTGAATACGACCCGCTTTATGATCGTTAAAAATGTTGTAAAGTGTCATAAACGATGTGATCAGTTCGTTCATGTAGAGATATGTGAGTGGGGATGTTCTACACGATGAGTTTGTGTAAGACTAACCACAAAATAATCATACGTATTAACAATGTTTACTATTAACACGGATTAATTTCACTTATTGATGACTTAGATAACTTGATCTGAATCCTGAGCTATTTATGAACTCCTGTTCATTTGAGATTGTCCCTTGATCTGCATAGGTGAGGGTAAGCTCAACAACGCTGCTCTATATGCCTCCCATTTCAGGGATAAGATCGGGTAGATAACTGGGGACATAGAATTTGCAAGATGAAATTCGCTCCTACCCATTTTAGGGATAGTAGAAAGGTTGTTCCCTTAAAAGTTAATCCTGGGTCTTAAACAAGAGGCCTCATCCTGTTGCTGACATGAAAGGGAATGGATTTAGTGATTAAGATCCTAAATAAATTGTTCATTAGAGGGACAGTGGTACTTAAGGAGAAAAACAACTCAGGGGTAAAATGATAATTGACCTAGCTGAAGTTATGAACAACCTGTGAAGGAACAACTTATCAATGATGGTTATATCAAATAGACACAAAATATATCTACAGTGGGAGGAGTGCAACAACAGGCTATAGTGGACAATCTTGTTAATTAACGAATGTTGATTAACTAGGTTAAAAATTTTGACCGGTTAGTTGATGATGGAAAATTAGATGTCAATTACTCGACAACTAAAATTCCGTGGATGCAATATGTGATGCATGTTCTTAAGGTATGCGTTGATTATCATGCGTTGTGGTCATGCAATGGAATGACTTTGCATTATCAAATGTATGCGATGACCATGAGTTCCTATCACAAGTTTTCTTGCGCTCATGCCAAGTATAACGCGAACGCAAGTTTCTCGGGTGTTCTGATGACATGCAGAAATGCATATCATCTTAAGCCTTTTACTTAGAATTATGAAGGCTATTAGGCAGTATATGCAGCAATCATGATAGGAATTCATGAGAAAGTGAGCTTGCGTCGATCAGCATGTTGAATTTCAGCTAACCCATTATTTTGTGTTAATTATGCGTTCAATGTTCTATTTTTGTAGCTAATGCAGGAAATGGATGCAAATGCGGAAACTGGACCACCGCATAGATGACCGCATCCAGAGAAACTCTCCATCGCAAAGGCAAACACATCAATCAATGCATGGATGTTGTGGTAGTTAGCCGTGTGCGTCCATTGCATGGGAGTTGCGGTAATTAGCCGTATGCGTCCATCGCATGGGAGTTGCGCTCGTCAAGCGATTGCGGTCATCATGTAGAGTTGCGGTATTAAGTGAATACGCTCATTGAATGATTGCAGTTATTCGAAAACGCATACTAATAGGATCAATGTAAGGTAGGTGAAATGAATGCATCAACGCATCTACCTCAAGAAAATCCAAAGCTGATGCTGACATTTCATCTACCACGCCGTTAGTGGCAGAGGTTTAGAAAGGACTAACGCGTCGAACGTCAGACTCAGAGCAGTCCAATTAATGCTGTCGGTAACCCAAGCTCTATAAATAGAAGCCGATGAACAGAAATTCAAGTTATCCAAGGTTTTCGCCTGAGGTTCGCCTAAGGTGGATCCTTGCGGTCTAGACAAACGCGTGAGAAGAAGTTTGAGAGTTCTTCACTTCCTTCATCCATTCCAATTGACGACCAGAGCTAGATCTCGAGACAGTCAGCTCTTCCGCACATCCATGGCACCACCGACAGCCTTGATGCATGTCCGCTGGAAGCAAGTCTTTGCTTCCAGCTGGTCGTTTCATTTTTCCTTCCTTTTCTTATATTGTATTGTATAATATTTTGTGATTAAGGAATTAATACAATTTATTTTCAATGCATTTCTCTGTTCCTTCGCCTCCATCTCCATTTTCTTTGCTTAGCATCTTTACTTTCATTGCAACACTTAGTGGGATTGCTTGGGTGTCACATACTTAGTCATGTGGATTAGAGACATGAAGCATGTAGCAACCCATCGAGAGGTGTGCGTTGCGTGAATGTGTGAGTAATCTTATTTGCTTAGTGTGAAGCTGCTGCAATGGCTATCTATAGGCTAACGCATTGCTTGTCTATGAGTAAAGTAAGCAACAATCAACTGCCCGGGAGGGTTAGTGATTGAATGCATTAAGCAATGCATGCATTGTTCACTAGAGATAGTCTTGCATCAACAAAGTTCATGTGTTTATCTTGTTTTATGTTGTGCCCAACACCCCTTTAGAGCTACTCGAGAGAGAGTCTAAATAAAGAACCTAATGACTCGAGAGAGCTAGGTTAGAATCTAAACTCGAGAGAGCGAGATTAGATCGGCATAAGCAAGAGATAGGGATTTAGAGATAACCTCTGTTTGTCAACACTGCATCGCATGCACCCTAGGAATAGGTATAATATTATGTGGTCGCTTTATTTGTGTGTGTGTCACTCTGTCATCGCATAAATGAGAACAGAGGCTTATGTGTAGGTCCTATAGACTTATCGCATATATCGCATGCATTCTAGCATTAGAAGTCATAGCATTCGCACCGAGAGGTGGTTTACTATTGTATGTGTGTTGCATGATCGCCTGGCTTGCGTTGATTAAGGTTGCCCTTGTGGTCACTCTCAAGGGTTACAATGAAATCATCTCCGCATTTTATCTATTTTCCCACACATTTATTTCATGTCAAGGTTTGTTGTATCTCTACCTTTCATGCATATTCTCATTGCATTGTCTGTTAGATAGGAGTAGGAGTAGGATTAACTTAGCAACATCCCTTCCATTCTTTTATTCAAACCGCTGCATGCACATTACCGCATACATATAGCTACAAGTCCCTGTGTTCGACCTCGGATTATCCGAGAAACTTGCGTTCGCGTTATACTTGGCGTGAGCACAAGAAAACTTGTGGCAGGATGCTTGGTCATCGCATACATTCATTAACGCATTATCTGTCTTATGCATGACCATCGACGCATGACTATCGACGCATATCTTAGGAACATGCATCACATACCGCGTCCACGGGATTTTAGTTGTTGAGTAAAATTGAATTCTAATTTCCCACCATCATGATCCGAGGTCGAACTCAGGGACTTGTAGCTGGATGAATGCGATAATGTGCATGCGACGGTTGAATAAAAGAATGGATGAGAGGTTTCTATGCTAACACTACTCCTACTTCTAAGTAACAGACAACACAATGAGAATATGAAATAGAGGTAAATACACGACAACTCTTGACATGAAACAAATAAATGGGAAAATAGATAAAATGTGTAGATGTCTTCATTGCAACCTTTAAGAGTGACCGCAGGGCAACCTTAGTCAACACAAGTTATGCGATCATGCTACATACACTTGAGCCTAACTCTAGGACGTATGCGATGTATATGCAAAACTGTCGAGAAGCCTATGCCAGCCTAAACCCTTATAACCCGCTCACATGATTTCGCCGCATGAGCGTGATATCACCACCATATCCTACTTCCTGGACGCATGCAATATCCTATCCGTAAGGTGCATATGCTGTGTGATGGCAAATAGAGCTTATCCTAAGTCTCCATTCTTGCTTATGCGCAAACCTAATCTAGCTCTTCCGAGCATCGATTCTAACCTAGCTCTCTCGAGTCTTAGTTATTTCTTTAGACTTCTCTCCCGAGTAGCTCTAAAGGTGCAATGGACGCATACAATAAGACAAGGTAACCGCATAAACTTGGCTGACGTGAGATTATTCCTATCTCTAGTGAATACTGGCTTACACTGCTTAATGCGACCAACCACTTACCATTCGGGCAGTTAGTTGTTGCTGACTCTACTCATGGACAAGCGGGCTTCAACTTCACACTAAGCAAATAAGGTTTTCTCACACACTCGCATAACGCACACACTATCAATGGTTTGCTACATGCTTTATATCTCTAATCCACATGACTAAGTTGCGATACTCTAGCAATCTCACTAAGTGATGCAATAAAGTTAAGGGTGCTAAGTAAAGAAAGATGGAGATAGAATTGAGAAGAACACGAAATACATTGAACACATAATGTTTTAATTCCTTAATCACAAATTTAATACAATTAATATAAGAAAAGAAGAGAAAATGATATATATCGGCTAGAAGCAAAACTTGCTTCCAACGGATGTGCATTAAGGCTACCGGTGGTGCCATGGATGGGTGGTAGAGCTAACTCTCCGGAGATCTAACTTCAGTTGAAGGCTTCGATCATCACTCGGAATGGAGGAAGGAGATGAAGAACTCTCAAGCTTTCTTCTCACGCATTAGTCTGGATCGTAGGGGAAACCCTGGATTGGAAGTTAAAATTCTGCTCATCGGCTTCTTTATATAGAGTTTGGATCGCCGACAACATTAATGGACTGCTCTGATTCTGACATTTGAGGCGCGTTTAGTCCTTTCTGAATCTCTGCTGCTAACAGCGTGGTAGGTGAAATGTCAACATCATCTTTTGATTTTTCCGAGATATGCGTTGATGCGTTCATTCTACCAACCTTGCGTTGATCCCATTAGTATGCATTATCGTGTAGCAGCAATCATGCAGTGACCGCATTCGCTTAATATCGCAACTCTACATGATGATTGCAATTGCTTGACGAGCGCAACTCCCATGTGATGGACGCATGCGGCTGATTACCGCAACACCCATGCGTTGATCGAACTCGTTCGCCTTTGCGATGGAGAGTTTCTCCGCATGCGGTTGTCTATGCGGTGGTCCGGCTTCCGTGTTTGCATCCACTTCCTGCATTAGCTACAAAATAGAACATTGAATGCATAATAACGCATAATAATGGGTTAGTCGAGATTCATCATGCTGAACGACGCAAGCTCATTTTCTCATGAATTCCTAACATAGTTATCGCATATTCTGCTTAACAACCCTCATAATTCTAAATAAAAGGCCTAAGATGACATGCATTTCTGCATGTCATCATTAGTCTTGGATCGTTGGAGCCCATGATCGGTAGATCCATCGGGTCTCCTTACTAACTCACTACGGACGAAATTGAAAAACTAGGTGAAGTGAGAATTTGTAATGTTCAAATTCGACTTTTAGAGAAAATTATATTTTATATAAGATATAATTTACAATTAAATAATTAATTATTTTTGGAGAGCATATTTTATATTAAATAAAATTTTAGCATGAAAGTGTTTTAAAAATTGATTAATGTGATTAATCAAAATTAGGTGTCAAAGGCTTTTTAATATGTGATATTAAATTATTTATTTTATTTAATTAAAATTGTTTTAATTAAATAATTTCTAAAATATGAAAAATGTCTTTCATATTTTGTCAAAAAAAATTGATTTTTTATAATTTTTTAATAAAAAATTAGTTAGTAGAAAAATCTAATCCTTGAATTTTTCCACTAACTAAGTGGGTTTTGATGTGGCTTATGCAAAACTTGACATCTAAATTTTTCATGCTAATAGAGTTTGAGGTGGAGGCCATGCAAGAAGGGTTTTTGTATGTTTTTTTTTATTTATAAATATGTTTTAATTTTCAATTGTTAAAATCTAATGTTTCCTTGTTTTTAAACCTTAATCTTCAACAAAATTCTCTTTGACTCTCTAAATTAATTAGTAAAATTTCCCATCTTTCACTAAAAAATTTGGTCCCACTATCATGTTCTTCAACCGGAGAATAGCAAGGATTTACCGTTGGTGGTGCCGATTGCTCACGGAGAGGAATATTCTTGTGGAAACTACAAAGATTGTATCTCTAACTCGTTTGCATGCTTAATCCTGGTTTATTTAATGTAATTAGAGCGTTATTGATCAATTACTTCCCCTGTACATGCTTCTTTTTATCCAACAGTTTTAATGAGACATATTTCATATATATAATGAGCATCTAAGGTGGAGTATTATAAATGTTATAATAATAATAGATGCCCATTAATATTAGTTTCAAGACTTGGTGTCCTAGAAGACCAAATGACTTTCTCTTACTACCTTATGTGTCTTTGAACATATAGTCCATATGTCTTATGAGTACACATCCTTAATGTCCAAATAATTCCACCAATTACTTGCAAATTCTCCTATAAATAGTGGTCATTTTATGGACTTTGATCAGTTAACAATCCAAAAGATTGGGAATTAGTGAAGAATCTTGAGAAAATTTCATGATTTTTTTTATTTTCTTTATTTCTTTATTTTATTTAAGTTATTTATTTTATATCTATATATTCATATTATTTTATTATTTATTTATTTTATATATTATATTATATTAATTTATTTTAATATTATATTTTATTGACATCCATATTATCATTATGCTCTTTGCAGCATATATATATATATATATATTCTCATTCAACTTTACATTTTTCAAGAGAAATGCCTTTAAAATTGAATATTTTTTAAACTAAATTTTCCGGTATATAAATGATATAGTTCTATAAATATTTATGAGATGTTATGTATATTTCGTTAATTAGTATATATCTAATAATGAAACATTTAAATTGTTTATTAATAATATAAATAATCTTTTGAGTTGCAAAGAAAAATAGAAATTTGCGCATGTACTCAACTAATTTAAACTCATATTGGAAAAAAAATCTTTAAAGATAATGTCTTTTTTTCTTTTTTTCTTTTTTGAAAAGAAGTATTATAAGCTAAACAAAGTCGGAATACAAGCCTCCCCACAGATAGCATGGGAGAACCAAATAGGCAACTCAAAGAATCTCCAACAATTTCTTCATAAAAGGGAGAAGAGATATTTATAAAACACACCCCAAATTTATCGAAAGACACTATCGCACAAGCAAGACAGTGTGTTGCCCCATTTGTTACTCTCGGACACCAAAAGAAAGAAATGACTTGGACAGCCTTCGACAAAGCGACTGTTGGGTTATTTCACTTTTTAAGTGAAGCCCAATAAAGACCCACTTGAGCATTAGGTTGTTTTTTTAAATAACTAAAGCAGCAGCCAGTTATGTACAAACACACAGACTGAGAGAATTAGTGAACTACAATGAAGAAAATTTAAAAGAAATTTGTCTTCCGTTCAACATCATTTTTTAGCCATTAAAGAGCCGTTCCACGATCCAATTTTGATAGTGTGTTCCTGGCACGAGGATCCTCAATCTGGACAGTGGAGATTTCGTTTGGAGCTACCTATATTCAGATACTATGGGCAATTGGTTGCCACTTCAAGTGAGACGTTTCTAATTTTACTCTTCTCTATTTGTTGCCGTTTGTTGCCAAGATTGCTAATCTTGAGATATTTACTGTGTATGTCTCTGTGACTAAGGAGAACTCGTTGTAACCCATTATTGATTGTAGTGGAGATTTGAACTTCGGTCCGTGGTTTTTTACTCCTCACATTGAGGGAGTTTTTCTACGTTAAAATTCCTTATGTCCTTACTTGATTACTATTGTTGTTGCTAGTTGAATATTATTTTATTAGATTCACACAAGAGTGGGATAACTGATCTGAAAGATATAGTGTTTATCCCAACAAAGTGGTATAATAACATTGGTTAAGTTAATTAGGTTTGCCTTGTGTTGAATATGGATACTAGTTCAGCTGAGATGGTTGCCTTTAATGGGTCAAATTATCAAGTTTGGAAAAGAAAGATGGAAGATGTTTTATATGTGAATAATTTTCATCTTCAAGTTTTTTCTGAAGAGAAGCCTGACGATAAAACTAATAAAGAATGGGAATTGTGTCATAGAAAAATGTGTGGGATTATGAGACTATGGGTAGAAGATAATTTTCTAAACTATATTGGTGAAGAAACTCATGCACGAACTATGTGGAACAAGCTTGAGTCTCTATGTGCCCCTAAAACTGGTATTAATAAATTGTTTATGATCAAACAAATGATGGCGTTGAAGTATCAAGATGGAACAACCATGATAGATCACTCGAATACATTCCAAGGTACCATCGATCAATTATCTAGGATGACTATCAAGTTTGAGGATGAGATACATGGGTTATGAGTCATTGGTACATTGTCGGACTCGTGGGAGACATTTAGAACTTTCTTATCGAACTCAACCTCAAATGATGTACTAAGTATGGACTTGGTAAAAAGTAGCGTATTGAATGAGGAGATGAGAAGAAAGTCACAGGGCTCTTCTTCATAATCAGATGTTCTTGTTACTAAAAGAAAGGGGAGGAGTAAGAGCAAAGGTCCGACAGATAAAGATAGAAGCAAAAGTAAGAGTGACCGATTTGTAAATGTTAAGTGCCATAATTGTCATGTGAAAGGGCATATAACGATGCATTGTTGAAAATTTAAAAAGGACAATAAAAATGATAAAGGCAAAGAAAAGAAGAATGATGATGACAGTGATATAGACATAATTACTGTAGCCATGGAAGATTTTTACATCTTATTCAACGATGATGTTATAAATCTTGTTACACAACAAAGAAATTAGGTGATTAACAATGGTGCTTTAGTTCATGCTACATCAAAGAGGGATTTCTTTGCATCTTATACACCTGGTGATTTCGATAGTGTTAGGATGAATAATGATGGATCAACAAAAGCAGTTGGCATTGGAGATGTACACTTGGAGAACAAAAATGGTTCTAAGCTGATTTTTGAAGAATGTGAAGCATATTCCTGATATTTGTATGAATTTGATTTCTACAGGTAAGCTTGATGATGAAGGTTTCTGCAATACCTTCAATGATGATAAATGAAAGCTTACTAAAGGCTCTATGGTGGTAGCTAAGGGAGAGAAATATTCCTCATTGTATTATATGGAGGCTAAGATAACTGATTGTGATATAAATACAGTGAATGAAGAAGCGAGTGTTAAGCTTAGGCATAAAAGGCTCAGTCACATGAGTGAGAAGGACTCGAATATATTAACCAAGAAAAACCATCTTCTTGGTTTGAAGATATTAGCCAAGAAAAATCATCTTCCTCAATAAAAGAGTGCACCCCTAAAAAGATGTCCTCATTGTTTGGCAGGAAAGCAAGCTAGAGTTACTTTTAAGTCATCTCAACATTCAAGTAAACCAAATGTACTAGATTTGGTACATTCTGATGTGTGTGGTCCAATGAAAATAAAAACACTTGAAGGTACGTCATATTTTGTGACGTTTATTGATGATTATTCAAGGAAAACATGGGTATATATCTTGAAGACTAAAGATCAGGTGTTACATGTGTTTAAACAGTTTCATGTCTTTGTTGAGAAAGAAATTGGTAAAAAGTTGAAGTGTATTAGGACTGATAATGGAGGTGAGTATTGTGGACCTTTTAATGAGTATTGCAGAAATCATGGTATTCGACATCAAAAGACACCTCCTAAGACTCCTCAGTTAAATGGGATAACTGAGAGAATGAACAAAACACTAGTTGAGAGAATGGGATGCTTGCTTTCAGAGTCACAGTGATCACAATTATTTTGAGGTGAAGCATTGAATACAGTTGTACACATGTTTCAAATTTCACGCCATGTGTTCCTTTGGGATCAGAAGTTTCGAACATAATATGGTCAAATAAGGATATATCTTATGATCACTTGCGTGTCTCTGGTTATAAAGCTTTTCTTCATGTTTCTAAAGATGAGAGATCGAAGCTTGATGCAAAGACTAGACCATGTGTGTTTCTTGGCTATGGGCAATATGAGTTCGGTTATAGACTATATGATCTGATACAAAAAAAGCTTATAAGAAGTCGAGATGTTGTGTTTGTAGAAGACCAAATAATACTAGACATTGAGAAGACAGATAAAACATAGTTTGAGCACAGTGATAATCTGATTGATTTGAGTTTAGTTTCTTTGACATAACCTTCTACACAGATAGAAAATGAGATTCATGATGATCAGTTTGTTGATACAGATGAGGGTTCTGAACAGGTTAAGGCAGATAACAACGTTCAGGAACAATTGCCATAGGTTCCTATAGATGTTTCACTCAAGAGAACTATCAGAGATCGACGTCCGTCAACAAGATATTCAACTAATGAATATTTATTATTGACTGATGAGGGAGAGCCTGAGAGTTATGTAGAAGCCATAGAAGATGAGCACAAAAGAGAGTGGATTGATGCTTTGGAAGATGAGATGAAGTCTTTACATGAAAACCACACTTTTGAGCTTGTGAAATTGCCTAAAGGAAAAAACGCACTGAAAAATAAGTGGGTTTATAGAGTGAAACAGGAAGAACATGTTGGGTTTTATGCTCTAAAACTCATAGATAGTAAATGTCGTTAATTGACTGTCATCATTAAAGAGTTATGGATGTTGAACCAATAAATGTTATTGTTTGTATTTTTGTCTATTTTGTCTCAATAACCCTAAATCCAATAAACTAATATCGAAGGTTGCCTTATTAGTCTTGAACTATATGAGGATACATACAGGGATCAATGTTCAAGATATAACCTAAAGGGTCTATAGTATAGGGATAAAGCTTGGTTACCTTATCCTGATAACACTATGGATACGACCCACTTTGTATTTGATACAAACGTAATGATCCAACGCGTTCTTATAGGTGACATGCAAGTGGGAGTATCCTATACAATGATTTTACATAAGATTGGACCGTAAAATAGTAACCTCTAGATGTAACACCGTTGACTAGCTAGGTTTCTATTTCAATAGGATGACTTAGCGACTTATTCTTAATCCTAAGTATATTATGAATTCATGTTCATGAAGGATTGTTCTTTGATTTGTATGGATGAGGGTGGCCAGTTCACCGACCCAATAAGCCTACCATTTTGAGGATAAGACCGAGTGGGAAGCTGGAAACATAATAATACAAAATAGAATTCACTCTTTCTCGCCTTAAGGGTAAGTAAATGAGTGTTCCTTTAAGTGGTGTCTTTGAACTTGAACAAAGGACCCTACCCTTTCGTTGGCCTGAGAGGGGTTCATTTATTGGTTAGACTATAAACATGTTGTTCTTTAAAGGAGTACTAGTACTTAAGGAGTCAGAGGTATCCTAAGGGTAAAACGATAATTTGACTCAGTTGGAGTTACGAACACTCGTGAAGGACTAACTTGCTGGTATTGGTCTATATTCGTGGACAAAGAAATATATCTGTAGTAAGAAGAGTGCAACTGTGAATCTTTAATGAAGTGTACCCACAGTTAACGAATATCGATTAATTTGGTTAATGAGTTTAGTCAATTAATCTCATATCATTGGAGCTTCTGATCTATAGGTCCACTAGGTCCCTCGTTAGCTCATTAGAAGATACTTAAGCGGGATAATTTGAATTGTTCAAATGAATTTGAGAAAACTATATATTAATGTGATTAATATATAATTATGGATATGGTCTATAACTAAATTGGAAAGTGATATTTGAATAAGATTCAAATTAATTAATTCAAGTGAATTAGATTCACAAAGAATTAATTAATAGAGAGGTTTTGCACATATACATGGGATATATATGATAATTAAATATATACATTAAATTGAGTTTAATGTATAAATAGTACTTTAATTATTGTGTAAATTAAAATTAAATAAGTTTTTATTTAATTAAACTAATTAATTAAATAAGTGTTATTTAATTAAATGGGTTAATTAATTAAATAAATGTTATTTAATCAATTATGGAAAAGGACTTGGTCATTCTCTCTATAAAGGCCTCCTTATAGCCCTTTGGGAACACACTAAAATACACATAACATAATAAACAACACCATAGTGTTATTGTGTAAAATTTTCTCTAAACCATAAAGAAAATCCTATCTACTCTCTAAAATCCTTTTCTCTTCTCCCTCTCCCAATAATTGGATACCACCTATCCCTCTATTGGAATCCCATAAAATAATAAGGTTACTCTCATGTAGTGTTCAAGATTGTTCAAGAAATTGTTCGTGATCAAGATCGTTGGAGATCCGTTCGTTGGGACTAGGAGAGGATTGTTCGTGGCACTTGGGAATCTACAAAGGTAAGAATAGTTCTAATATTTTCCCTAAAACATGCTAATTTACATGTTTATATTATGATTTAATTCAATGATTATGTTTATGTAAAAATCAAATTGGGGGATGCAATGCATTCTGACAAAACAATTCTGCTACGAGATTCGATCCCTATTCAAAACATACCTCAAAGCCGCATTACAAAGCAAGATTGGTTGTTAAAGGGTTTAGTCAGAAGAAAGATGTCGACTTTGATGAATTTTTTGCTCCAGTCGTCAAGATGTCTTCTATACGTGTAATTTGAGTTTGGCAGCTAGTCTCGATTTAGAGGTTGAGCAGATGGATGTTAAGACTGTATTTCTTCATGGGAACTTAGATAAAGAAATCTACATGAAACAACCAGAGGGTTTTGAGCAGAAAGGCAAAGAGGATTTGGTGTAAATTGAAGAAAAGTCTTTATGGGTTGAAACAGGCACCGAGACAGTGGTATAAGAAGTTTGAGTCAGATATGAGAGAACAAGGCTACAAAAAAACTACTTCTGATCATTGCGTTTTTGTTCAAAAGTTTTCTGATGATGATTTTATTATATTATTGCTTTATGTTGATGACATTTTGATTGTTGGTAGAAATGTTTCGAGAATTGACAGGTCGAAGAAACAATTGAATAAATCCTTTGCCATGAAGGATTTGAGGCCAACAAAGAAAACTCTTGGTATTCGAATAGTTTGAGACAGAGCTTCCAAGAAGTTATATATGTCACAAGAGCAATACTTGGATAAGGTGCTTGAGCATTTCAACATGAAAAAAGTGAAACTGGTCAGTTTTCCTATATCTAGTCACTTTTAACCGAGTAGCAAACAAAGTCCTTTTACAGATAAAGAGAAGGAGGATATATGCAAGATCCCTTAAGCTTCAGCAGTTGGGAGCTTGATGTGTTCCATGGTATATACTAGACCTGATATTGCTCACATTGTTGGTGTTGTTAGCCGTTTTATGTCCGATCCAAGAAAACAACATCGGGAGGTAGTCAAGTGTATCATGAGATATTTGAGAGGCACTTCCAGTTTGAAGCTCACATTTGGAGGTGGGAAGCTAGTACTTGCTGGGTACACTGATTTAGATATGGCAGGAGATCTATACGACATAAAGTCTACTTCCGGTTACTTGATGACATTTGCAGGTGGTGCAGTGTCTTAGCAGTCAAGGTTGCAAAAGTATGTTGCACTTTCTACAACTGGAGCAGAGTATATTGCAGTAACAGAGGCTTGCAAAGAGATGTTGTGGATGAAGCACTTTATACAGGAGCTTGGCTTCAAGCAATAAAGATACGTGATATACTGCGATAATCAGAATGCTATTCATCTTGGTAAGAATGCTACATTTCATTCTAGAACAAAGCATATAGATGTGAGGTATCATTGGTTGAGAGATGCTTTGAATGATGAATTGTTTGAGCTAGAGAAGGTACATACTAATCATATTGGATCTGATATGTTGACAAAGAATCTACCAAGAGAGAAGTTTGAGTTTTGTCGTTCCGCCGTGAGAATGACAAGTTCCTCCATCAAGTGAAATAGGGGGAGATTTGTTGGGTTATTTCACTTTTTTAGTGAAGCCCAATAAAGACCCACTTGAGCATTAGGTTATTTTTTAAAAATAACCAAAGCAATCGTCGGTTATGTATAAGTATGTAGATAGAGAAAATTAGTGAACGATAGTGAAGAAAATTTAGAAGAAACTCGTCTTCCGTTCAGCATTGTTTTTCAGTCGTTTGAGGGTCGATTTGCGGTTCGATCGAGCTGAAATTTTGACAGCGTGTTTTTGACACAAGGATCTTCAATCTAGACGGTGGAGATTTCATTTGAAGCTACCTATATTTAGATACTATGGGTAATTGGTTGCCACTTCATGTGAGACGTTTATAATTTTATTCTTCTCTATTGGATGTTGTTTGTTGTCAAGATTGTTAATCTTGAGATATTTACTGTGTATGTCTCTAGTTGTGACTAGGAAGAAATCATTGTAACCCATTATTGATTATAGTGGAAATTTTGACTTCGGTCCGTAGTATTTTACTCATCACATTGAGGGGGGTTTTCCACGTTGAAATTCCTTGTGTCCTTACTTGATTATTATTGTAGTTATTAGTGGATTAGTTAGATTCACACGAGAGTGAGATAATTGATCCAAAAAATATAGTATTTATCCCAACAGTGACAATCTCCTCCACCAAATTACACAATTTAAACCTATCACACAATCTACATGATTAACGACATTAATAAGTTTATGAACTCAGATGATATATGAGGTTCATAAACTTTCAATTTTTCTATTCAACATATCTTTAAGAACAATAATATAATCACAACCTTTTCACTTAAAAGAAAATAAATATTTGTCTTTATAATTTTTCTCAAGATTTTTTTTTCTTTCTATAGGTGAATAATAGATATAGTTTATCTAATAAAACTACATTTGAACGGACCATATATATATATATTAGTCTGTATAATTATGTTGTTTGTTCAGCTTTCATATTCAAATCATTGTATATATATGTATCAATTCATTATAATCATATTCATAACAGTTGTCTTTAAACTTTGTATTAAAAAATGTGTTTAATCTTTGTTAAAAATAAGTCTAATTAGCGATGAAATTTTTTAGAGGTGTAAAACAGTTTTATAATCAATATTTGTCGTGTCATTCCCCTCATTGTTTTTTATCTTCACTCCCTATATTAAACTCGTAAAGCAAATATATCACTCTTTAATAAATATCTATTAGATACAGAGTTCAAGAACATAAATTATTATTTTTAAGTTATAATCTTGATAAGTAATTTTTTATTAATCATTAATCACACTCAGGAGAAAATTGGAAAAAGAAAAAAAAATGTTTCCAATATTTATATGCAACCTTTTCAGGAGATGATTATACACATAACTTCAAATATTGACTTAGCTCAGGTACAATAAATTAAAAATAAATTTGTCTTAAGTAATTTTATTTAAAATTTTAGAAATTAACTAAAACAATTTTTATACAAAATTGACTTGTTATAACATAATATTTTAAATCCTATGTACATAACTTTATTAAAACAAGTATGTTTGAGGATAGAACCTTGTTAAAATTTTATTGCTGACTCAAACTGTTATTGAAGTAGACTAAACAATGTTGGCCACTTAGATGAAGGAAAATAAATCTAACATAAAAAAAAACTGTGAATATTGCAACAAAGCCAAAATAAGTATAATCTCTCCACTTCCACGTAATATTGAACTAAAAAAAAATACACTTAAATTTATGAAGATTATTATCGTGGATAAATCCACTACCTTGAAAGCAAGAACGATGACCTCAGTACTATGTCGCAAGAAACCGGTTGCTCCCTAAGGTTCACACAACACTTAAATTCTGATGTGCAGACGTCAGAAAACAATTGGGAATCTATCGAAAAATTAGTTCAGAATTGTCAACGACAATAGAAAGCAGAGAAGATCTGTAAAGATGAGAAATTAGGGTTTTTTTTGTGTATACAAAAAACTTTTTTAAGAAGAAGAAGAAAAAACGTTTTTAGATCCGAAATTAATTCCAAGAAGTAATGAAATAAAAATTTTAACGGTCATAAAATAGTATTCTTTTTTATAAAAATTTAAAAATGATATAGAGTAAAAGTATTTTTTTCGCACAGATGGTGAAGGAGTTATATTTTTTGGAGTATTTATATACATACCGACTTGTTAAGTCTAAATCTTTCAATGTGGGACAGTTTCTACCTCTTTTCTCTTAAAACTATTTTTTTTCTTTTACCATAGACCAAAAGCTTAAAGTCATTCCAAACAAATATCGGTAAAGAAACACAAATTTTGGTTTACTTTAAAGAGATTAGTGCAATTTGAATTATGTGGTAGTAAGCTTTTTTCAGTAGTCCCAACTTCTGAAGTAAATCAGAATGAATTTCATTGTTTATAATTTTATCATTTATTTTTCTTGAAGCGAAGATCTTTTTTTTTTTTTTTTTCTTTTCTTTTCTTTTTTGTTATGATAAAAGAGTTGAATTGTTTGTGAAATCGTCTAATAACATTTTTTTTTGGGCTTATAATAATTTACAAGTCATAACGATGTCTTATTGTGAAAATGCTAATATTTTTTTTTAATACTTGTTGACTATAATTGTGCCTTTTTCAAAGGTTTGGTAGGCAAAAACAATATTATTGGTCAAATTTTCATTATCATTGGTCAAATCCAAATTCTTGTTGACTATAATTGTGCCTTTTACCACCTTCTTCTCATTTACAAATAGTGCCTTGATTTTATAATTTTACTTGCATGTTTTTCTTATCAAATGATACAAATTTCTCTTGGATTCTTCTCTTTTATAATTTTATTTTAAACTCTTAGATCCGTTAGGTAACTTTGTTAAGTCTATTTCCTCTCAATTTTTTACAATAATTTACATCATGCTTAAGTTCAATTGTTGAATTCTTAATCAAATTTCAAAAGTCAAAACAAAATTTTTAAAGTTACTTTTTTATGTCCCGTTTGGTAATAATTTGATTTTTTATTGTTGTTTTTTAAAATTAAGCTTATTTCATCAACATTTCTTACAAGAATTTGCATATTTATTTAAGTACAATGGTTGAATTCTTAGCCAAATTCAAAAAATAAAAACAACTTTTTGAAAGCTACTTTCTTTAGTTATCAAAATTTGGCTTTGGTTTTCTAAACTATGGATGAAAAGTATATAACAAATGAAGAAATTTGGAGGTGGAACGTTCATAAACTTAATTTTCAAAAACAAAAACAAAATGGTTACCAAACGGGACCTTAGTTTTTAAAATTTGACTTGATTTTTTAAATTATTGATAAAAAGTAGATAATAAAGAAAGAAATTTGGAGGTGAGAGTAATGTCTGAGAGTAGTATCTATATGCTTAATTTTCAAAAACAAAGATCCAATTTGATAATTATTTGGTTTTAGTTTTTTGTTTTTGAAAATTAAGCCTATAAATATTACGTCCACTTCCAAATTCTTTCTTTTGTTATCTACTTTTTAACAATAGTTTAAAAAACAAGCCAAAATTTAAAAATTAAAAAAAAAAAACTTTTAAAACATTATTTTTGTTTTTAGAATTTACTAAAAATTCAACTAATGAACTTAAGAAATATTCAAATTATAGTAAAAAATGGAAAGGAAATAGGTTTGATTTTCAAAAACAAAAAACGAAAAACAAAATAGTTACCAAATGGAGTCCAATAATTACTGAGTAGGACTTTAAATTTTGAAATTATTCAACATACCTCGGATTAAAATTAGAATTTGTGTACATCACATGTATACATAGTGGCTTAATATGAACTCATATGAACCAAAAAAAAAAAAAAAAAAAAAATCCTTTAAAGATTGTCTTTAAGGTTCATACTAACTTATTTTTATTTTTATTTATTTTATTATTTTTATTAATATAACTAATCTGAACATAATAGAATCACATATATATATATATATATATATATATATATATATATTAATTTTTTGTTTTTTACTTGTTGGTATTAATGTGCCTTTTTACCACATTAAATTTTGATAGGCGAACAATGTCGTTGGCCAATTTTTTCATTATCTTGAAACAAAACATCACTCATGTATCAAATTAAACGTTTATACCTGTTAGATCATTTTTAACACCGTGGGTTAAAAAACATTTTTAATTTTTAAATATTCACGAAACTAATCATTTAATCCATGAAATTTAATTTGTAACGATTTAGTCCCCGAATTTTAATTTTGTAACAATTTAGTCCTTGAACTTTAATACGTAATAATTTAGTTTTTGTACTTTTAATTTTTGTAACCATTTAGCCCATTACTTTAAAAAATTCTTCAATATTAGATCCCACTTTTATTATTTTATGATGCAAACTTTACATTTGTAAAATATTGATTATCTAATTAGTTTATCAATTTATTTATGCAAAAATAGAGACTAAATCATTACCAATTTTAAAGTACAAGAGCTAAATTGTTACTTAACAAAGTCGAGTTGACTAAATTGTTACAAAATTGAAAACATAAAGATTAAATCATTAAAAATAAAGTTGGGAGACTAATTTATTCTTCTACGAAAGTTTAGGAAGTAAAAATATTCTTAACCAAAACTAAATGGTAATTTAATTACCATTAACAGTTAAAATAAATAAAAAAAAACAAAAATTAGGAAAAAAAAACAAGTTTCAAATGAAGGTTCTTAAAAAGGGCAAGTACTAAGTTGAGTTGTAACCTATTAAAATACGGACTAGAATGATAAGTGGGCCTAATTGAAAAAGCTTGTGTCTCATCATTCAAAGGGTTAGGTATGTCCATGCTCGTAACTTTGTAAATTGTTGGTGATTCGAGCATTGTTTTTAAGGATAGTTTAATCTTTCAATTTTTAAAATATCCGATTGATTTTTGAATTTTTAATTTTGTGTCTAACACGTCATTTAATATATTAAAAATTTCGTTAATTTATTAGATATAGATTTTAAATTATGTTTAAGGTTCATTTGGTAATCATTTGGTTTTTAGTTTTTGAAAATTAAGTCATATATACATTATTTTCACTTCAATTTCTTCATTTATTATCTACCTTTTTATTAATAGTTTAAAAACCAAGCCAAAATTTGAAAACTAAAAAATAGCTTTAAAAACTTGTTTTTGCTTTTGCAATTTAGCTAAGAATTTAACCATTATATTTAAGAAAGATGCAAATCATGGTAAACAAATGGAGAGGAATAGACTTAATTTTCAAAAATAAAAAACAAAAATGCATTGATTACCAAATTGGACTTGAACTTTCAAATTTGTGTCAAGTAAATTTGTAAATTTTAAAAACTTATTAGATATTTATTTAATTTAGGGACTAATTAAACACGAAATTTGAAAGTTTAGAATTTATATACTATAATTCACAAACTAATTTATAATTTTATTATTTTTTTTCGCAAAATATATCATTTTCTGCCGTTTTCAATTGATCAATATTTGTTTACTAAAATATGGTTTATGTACAATTAAAATTACTTTGTTCAAAATCCAATAGTTTGTTTTGGTTCTTCTAAAAGAAAAAAAAAAAAATAATAATTTCAATTGTTGACAGATAAATCTCTTTCTGAAATTAATATGTAATCATTTAATTTTTTAGTATATCTCTTAAAAAAAAGGAGAATATATCATTTTAAATTATACAAAATTCTGGAAGTTTTAATTACGTTGGTAGGCTTTAAAATTTTTGTTGTTTAGCTCTTAAATTTTGAAATTGTCTTTGGCATGTAATAATTTAATATTTATATTTTAAATTTTATAACGATCTAATCCTTTAGCTCTTAAATTTTGAAATTGTCTTTGGCATGTAATAATTTAATATTTATATTTTAAATTTTATAACGATCTAATCCTAACATGAAAATTATTGTAGAAGTTTATGAGATTTATTGCATAGGTAAATCAATAAATTAATTTAATTTAATATTTATATTTTAAATTTTATAACGATCTAACCAAAATTATCGTAAAAATTGATGGGATTTATTGCATAAGTAAATTGATAAACTAATTAAAAATTCGATAGGTTTATAAACTACCATATTTACAAAACTGGCCTCACAATTTTTAATGTATTGCACAATACTCAATAACAGCGTCAAAGTACTTTTTGTAGAAAACAAATAAATAAATAATAAAGTAATGCAAGTTGAATATTTCTTGTCACGAGAAATTTATTTCTTTTTATACATGAAAAAGAAGCTTTTCTTTTTCTCGAAAAGTACACTTTTAAATTTTGATTAAAAAAATATTTTCGATGTCTAAATTTTCATAAAAATAATAATTTAGTCTCTAAATTTTGGTTTCTAATGATTTAATCTATATATTTTCAATTTGGTAATAATTTAATAAATAACTTTTTGTATGTAATAATTTAGTCTTTGTGCTTTCAAAATAGTAACAATTTGATCACTAACATAAAAAAATCATCAAAATTAGATGTCAATTTTTAGTAATTTATTATGTGAATTCTATATTTTGTAAAAATATCAAATCTTACCAACAAGAACATAGCTCAACTGGCATACGGTTCATTCTATTAACCTTCTGGTTTGAGGTTTGATTCTCTTACCCCACACTTTAATTATAATATCTTTCAAAAAAAAAAAAAATATCAAATCTCTAATTAGTTTAACGGTTTATTTATGCCTAAAGTTTCATTAAACCTTAACATTAATTTTTATGATAGGGATTAAATTGTTACATAGTTAATTTTAAGGATTAAATTGTTAAAAAATTGAAAGTATAAAGACTCAATCTTTATAAACCAACGTTACTAAATTATTGCTTATATGAAAATGTAGGAATTAAAAATGATTTTTTTTAACCTAAACTTTATATCAATTTTATACATTTATCTATCATGAGATTTTGTTTCTTGAACTAATATTATTCAGATTTGTATTTCCGTTATTTATACAAATTTTATTTGTTGAATAATGGTTATGTCTGAGCCAAGCTCAAATAAACTTTGGGCTAAATAAGCTTACTATAGTTGAAAATGTTCCTAATAAAATACATATGATAGCCAACTAAACAAATTGGTAACTTCCTTTAAAATAGATAGATATTAATTTATTTGGGTGGATAAGATACCTTCTTTTGGGTAACTATTTAATTTTAGTTTTGATTTTTAAAAATTCAACTATATTTATCTCATTTTTTAACCATTTGTTTGTATCTTTTTTAAATAAAATAGTTGAATTTTTAACCAAATTCTAATAACAAAAACGAATCTTTTTAGTTTTTTTAGTTTTTAAAATTTGCCTTGGTTTTTAAAAATACAGACAAAAAGTAGATAACAAAACAAAAAATTTAATGATGAAAAAGCTGTTTATGGACTTGGTTTTCAAAAACTAAAATCTAAAATTCAAATTGTTTCCAACCAAACCTTAATTATTTTCAATTTAAAGATGGATAGTTTGATCTATACTCTTGCAATCCTTGATTTTTTTTTCTTGACCCTTTCTACTCTAAAGTAATTTGTTCTTTTATAATGGGACCTACTATAAAATCATGATTTTATTTTTAAAGAATGGTACTATATTTAAAGAGTAGGGAATACTATTCTTATTTTCTCTGCCAGTTTGTAGGCCCTATTATTTATGTGCTTTAACTTTTTCTCCACCCTCTACTATAAATGTACACTCTTTCACTAAATGTAAACCAATAAATACTGTCAATATTTTTTTTTTAAAGAAAACTTTTTATGGTAATACAATACCAAAATAGAATATGCTTCTTATTCTTTAATTATTACTCTCAATTAACTTATATGCAGATTCCTTTTTTTAGGAACAACTTTTTTTTTTTTTTTTTTTTTTTTTTTTTTTTTTAAGATTTTTGGACTTAGGCCCATAGCAAAAGTTAAAAAGATATAGGTAAAAATTATCCCACATTGAACCATTAAGCGATGTCTAAAAGGTATAAATATGAAGCCATGCTAAAGGTGCTTCCAAAGTGCGGTGGTGGTGGAAGTATAATCCTTTCACCACAAACATACATTATTGTTGTTGCGTTGGTGGGTTTGAGTTTTATGCTTGAGTGAAAAGGAAAGAACTTTTTAATACTTATTCGTTTAATTTTTTAATCCGTTTTTATTACAAAATTAAACCATTTGAATATTAAATGAGATTCATTATTTTTTGAAGTTTTCTTCCGTTATGCTTGTTTTTCTTCTCAGTCAATCATAGTCGTTTTGTATCAACTTCTTCATAAACCTAGACTAACAGATCTATAGGATCAATCCGTAATTTGCATCATATTCTGATATTCTCTTCATCTGTTTTGAGCATTCTTTTTCTTGATTCCAATCCATTTTTCCGACAAGTGCATGTTTGAAATTGGAAGTTGAGTTGAATTTGGGAAGCAACCGACACTAGTGATTAACACCGAGGTCGGGTCGTATTTGTTTTCAGGGCAGTGGTTCTTCCACGGCGCAACTACTTTCTAACATTTGTAATTTACAATCTGAAAGCAAATAGTTTTCTCCAAATGTCGATCAAGAACGGTAAGGTCCTTCCCATTCTGTCCAAACTTGAATCACTCGACGGAGCAAATTACTATCGCTGGTCCCAGAAGTTGTTGATCTTATTTGAGCAGCAGGAGGTAGATTATATCCTTACCATAGAAGGTCCTGTTGTTACCAAGAAGTTGCCTATTGTCAACGACCTAGAATCCTCCAATGAAGCTGCCACTGTTTTTGACCAATCAAAACAGTCATATGAGGTAGATCTCGACAAATACGAGAAAGACAACAAGACTTTCTATGGCCATCTGCTCAATCATATGATAGACTCGATGTTTGATCTGTTCGTGGTCCAAAAGTCAGTAAAGGTAATTTGGAATAGTTAGAGTCTTGACATGGAGGGGACGATGCATGGCGTAAGAAGTACGTCGTCGAAAAATGGCTACAATTTCAAATGATGAACGAGAAACCAGCAGTGGAACATATTCATGAATATGAAAATTTGATGGCCAACATTTTGTTCGAAGGTATGAAGATGTGTGAGGTTCTCCAAGAAAATGTAGTGCTTGAGAAATTTTTCCTATCTTAGAGTGACTACAGAAACCATCTGAGAAGGATTTGACACTCTAGAAGCTGATCAATCACATGTATGTGGAAGAAGCGAATAAGTTAAAAGATAAGCTGTTTTCTACAAATTTAAATTCATTTAATGCTAACTTGATTGAATCTTCTGCTATTGATAAAGACAAGTCCAAAAGTCACAATAAGCATCATGGTAAGAGTAATTCCTCTCAAAAGCAGGGACACCACAAAACTGCTGGTGGGAAGATTGAAAAGAAGAAATTAATTTACCATATCTGTGGAAAAAGGCACAAATCCTACCAATGTAATTAAAGAAAAGGAAGGTCTGTTCATTGACCCACCCTACAAGCCAATCTTGCTCAATAAGATGATATAATAGCCACTGTTGTGGAAGTTAACCTGGTGGAAAACAAATTTAACTGGATTCTTAACACCAAAACTTCAAGACACTTCTATTCAAACCAAGAGCTCTTCCATGACTACCAGAACACTACTGATGGAGAGTGTGTATTCATGAGTAACTTTACTATGATAGGAGTACTTGAAAAAGGGAAGGTTATTTTAAAATTAACCTTTGGAATGAATTTTGGGCTTAGGTCCATAGCAAAAGTTAAAAGGAAATGGGTGAAAATTGTCCCACATTAGAGAATTAAGCAATACCTAAAAGGTATAAATCCCAAGGTATGCTAAAGGTGATTCCAAAGTGTGGTGGTAGTAGAAGTATAACCATTTCACCACATACATGCGCCGTCGTCCATCTGTCTTTTCGGTCGGATTGGCGGGTTTTGGTAACCATACTTGTGCAAAAAAGGAATAACTTTTTAATACTTATCTGTTTAATTTTTTAACCCATTTTTATTTCTTGTTCATAAATCCAGACCAATAGATCTATAAGATCTATCCGTAACCTGCATCCTACTCTCATCTTCTCTTTATCTGTTATGAGCATTCTTATCTTTGATTCCAATCCATTTTTTGGGGAGTGCATGCTTGAAATTGGAAGTTGTGTTAACCTTAGGGAGCATCCGACACTAGTGATTAGCACCAAGGTCGTGTCGTATTTGCTTTTAGGGTAGTTGTTCTTCCACGGCGTAGCTACTTTCTGACGTATGTAATTTTCAATTTTGACCCCAACAACCCAAGACTTCCCTCTATATCACTCATGTTACTTATCATTTTCAAAGTAATGAAAAAATGGGGAAAATTTGTACAAAATAGCCTCCAAGGTTGAGGTTTTAACTATGCTCTCGTCTCAACCATTTTGTGAAAATTTTCATTTTGATCTTTTAACATTGAAATTGTTTTAAAGAAAAGATCTTTTAAGAGATTTTCCTTTGAAATGATGGATGAAAGATAGTGTGACAATTGATAAAAAAAAATAACATAAGTGAAATAACTTATCGTTCAATTTTGATCATCTCAAAGTTTTAATCGTCTACAATTCATTGTAACTTAAAAGTTATTTTTTTCACAAAAATAATTTATTACCTATAAGTTGCTATTCGATTTACATGATTAATATAGTAAAAATGATTTCATGTATGTTTTCCTATTCACATCAATTGCTACATCAATTTTAATCCATAATTTTAACGGAAAAACTGTCCAAAACATCTTTTTATTTCGAATAATTTTCAAGTGTAACGTTATTAAAAAAAGAACATAATTGAAACACATCCTAAATTTTAAGGGTATTTTCTGCAATTTCACTAAAAGTAAGCTTCAATAATTTTTGTATGGTTTTATTTAAAGTTTGGTTGAATAATGATTTTCTATTATTTTTAAAATAGAACAAGAGCTTGCTTATAAATAATTTATTTGTCTGGTTTTTACTTTTAAAAAATATTTAGGGAAATATCAAGAATAAAAATGCAAAATATTTTATTTTGATTTAGATTTTCAAACTCCTTTTCGCAGTAGATTACAAGACAAACTAAATTCGTAATTTAAATAAAATCGTTCTAGAGTTAACAAGGGGAGCTAGCTAGAGTATTCCGATCGATTTTTGTCCATACTTTTTGTCCACGTATAAAAGCATCGGTAAAGCTTCTATCAATGCTTTTTGTAAGATCTACTAATGCAAAATTGTGTCGATAGAGGATAAAAGCCTTGTAATGATGGAATATTAATGATACACGTAAATTCGATCAATGTCACCAAAAAAAAGTCTTAAAAACAAACGTTTAATCAAAGTTTTTGTTTTATAAGAGGATAGCTTGCTTCTACATACAGTCCACCTTTTGTCCCCGCTTTTCTTGAAATTTTCATGTAGCTCTCCTTCCCGATCCATGGAATAATATAATTTCTAAATGGTCAATTATTTTTTCAGTGTTCATGATACACCATCTACAAAGTCGGTGTTAATTATTTATGGTCAAAAAATTACATAAAAAATTACAAATGTAATTATATTTTGAATTTAATCTTACACTTGTGTAATTATCTATCTATCTATCTATCTATCTATATATATGTGTATGTATATGAAAGGATCAAATTCCAAGCTGAAGCGTGTGATCACCTTGCAATTATGTTTTCGATTTTACATGAACAAAATACGGTATAAAAATAATAAAATAATGGATAAACAATCAAGATTAACATGTATTTAAGAGAAGAAAAGAGGGAAGAGCTAAACGTTACCTTTGTAGATTCCAAAATTCTTCACGATTCCCTCCGCGTCTTCTTCGAAACATCTCTTCAATAATCAAGGGACACCACCGTAAGTGAAACCTTGTTATACTCTAGCTAGGATCCCAAGAATTGGATGTGTGGTCTGACTTGAAAGAGGAAGAAGAAGTAGTAGAGAAAAGAAGATTTTGAGAGAAGTAGTAGGAGACTAGAATTCAAAATTTCCAATTCAATTGTGTCACCAACATAGGCCATGAAGATTGATTTATAGAGAGGAGAGGTGACCCCCTTCTCCTAGTCTTTCCTATTCATGCTCTAGTTCTAATTTAATTAAATAATTTTTATTTAGTTAATTAGTCCAGTAACTAAATAACCATATATATCAAATTCATTTTGATATATATAATTAATTAATTAATAAATAAACATCACATATTTATTTATCTCTACTTCTCAAAATTAACTAATTAACTAATTAACCATTAATTAATCAATTAAACAAATATATTAAATCATATTTAATATAAAATTAATCAACATATAATTATCACATATTTATATGTATACATCTCTTTAATATTTGAATCTTATTTACTTTTCTCTCTTAATTATAGATCACATCTATAATTAACCATATTATATTAATCTCATTAGTATGAAATTGATTTGAACAATTCAAACCATCTCTCTTATATATCTTTTAGTGAGCTAACAAGGGGATCTTATGGACCTATAGATTAGAAACTCCAATGATATAAGATTAATGAATTAATATCTTTAATTAAATTAATCAATTTTCATTAACTACCAGTCACTCCATAGCTACACTCTTCGCATTGTAGATTTATTTCAATATCTGCAGATACAACCAATCAACAGTGAGTCGACCCTTCGCAAATTGCTCATAATTATACATGTGTCAAAATACCGTTTTACCTCGGTAGTTACATCTAACTCCTTAAATACCACTGATCCCTCTAATGAACAAACAATTTATAGTTAACACCTCTCGGGGCAGTGAGAGGTTGAGGCGTCAATGTTTAAGACCTAGAATCAGTTTTTAAGGGAGCAATTTATCTACTTTCCCTAAGGTCGGGAAAGGAGTGAATTCCATCTTGTGTAATTATGTTCCCAACTCCCTATTCGGACAAGTCCCCAAAATGGTAGGTTTGTTAAGTCAGCTAACAAGGCCACTTTCACCCATACAAATCAAAGGATTTCCCTCATAGACAAGAGTTCACAACTCACTCAGGATTTAGGTCAAGTCACTTATGGTCATCTTAGTGAAATGTAAGTCTCTTCTAGCAACGGTATTATATAGAGAGACTATTCATTTCGCGATCCAGTCTTAAACAAACTCATTGTATAAAATATCCCCGCTCGCATGTCTCCACATGAATGAATCATCAGGATCAGATTATTTATAGCACTTTACAACAATTGTAACATCTACAAAGAAGGGCCATATTCGTAGTTTCACTAGGATAAGGTACCCAACCTTATCCATCTACTACAAATTGTTTAGGTTATCACTTAAACGTGATCCACCCGTATGTCTCCACATATAAGTTTGAGTTTCATAAAATAACCTTGGATCTTAGTTTATCGGATTGATTTAATGCAGTCTAAACATTAATAAAATACCTTTTATTTTATTAAACATATAATTTGTCTTTACAAACTACAAGATACACTTGACTTAGGACATTAACTCCAACAATCTCCCACTTGCCCTAAAATGAGTGGATGTACCATATCAAATACAATACAATTAATAAGTGGAGTATAAAGTATTAAATACAAAAAATGGGATGTACAATATTAAATACAATACAATAAACTGGGGCATACAATATACCCAACAATATCTTCCACTTGCCCTAGATTAAGTGACTCATATCCCATAGACTTATGCTTTCTAGGTGACCCTAAAAAACTTTAGCCATGAGAGCATTTGTAAATGGATCAACAACGTTGTGCTTCGAGGCAATCCTTTATTTTCTTTCCACGTTTGTGACTACGAGGTTTCTTGAAGTTTTCCACTGCACCACTGTTATCATAATAAAGTGTGACGAGCAAAGTCATGTTTGGAACAACTTCTAAATCTGCCAGAAAATTTCTAAGCCACACAGGTTTTTTAGTAGTTTCAAAAGAAATTATATATTCTACGTCTATTGTGGAATTTATAAAGCATCTTTACTTGATGCTCCAACATACTATAGCTCTTCCATTCAGAGTGAACACTGATCTTGATGTGGATTTTCTTGAATCCTTATTAGTTTGAAAATCAGAGTCAGTGTATCTTGTAAGGATCAAATCCTTAGCACCATACATAAGCATATAATTTCTCGTTCTTCTAAGATACTTGAGAATGACTTTGAGCGTTGTCCAATGATCAAATCCTAGATTAGATTGATATCTGCTGACCACTCCCACTACATGGCAGATATCGGGCCTAGTACACAACATGACATACATAAGGCTACCTATCACAAATGCATAAGGAATCCGTCTCATCTCTTCAACCTCTTAAGGGGTCTTAGGACACTGTTCCTTAGAAAAAAATATTTCCATGCCTAAAAGGTAGTAAACCTTTCTTGGAATTCTGCATCGAATACTTGACAAGAATCTTGTTAGTATATGATACCTGAGACAAGGCTAGTTGTTAGATCTTTAAAAGATATATATTTTCTACGTTAATTCCCCCAAAATTGTGTTGATTATTTACTTTTAATGCTCATTTTGTAGGTAAAATGGTCTCGGAGAGATTAGGAGTCATTCCGAGAAATTAGGGCTAAAAAGGATAAAAAATGACCAAGAAAGTCAATAAAGTTGTAAGGAATCAGAGAAATTACAAAAATGTCATCGAGACCCAGCGTCACGACCCTAGGAGAAGCGTCGAGCAACGCTTGAAGACAGAAAGCACACTTTTGATGTAAAATAGGGCAGCGTTACTCAATTTTTATGTGATAGTCCCCCCCCGCGCGCGCCTCACACAATGCAACGTCGAGGGCAGCATTACGTCTCAAGCGCAACGCTTCTTGGATTTTTTTGCGATTTAGCTTTGCAATGCTAGCCTCAGTGTCGCGATGCCACCTTGTGAGTATAAATACTTTTTCTTTCATTTTTGCAAAGGAGGAAGCACGATTCCAATGGAGGTTGGGATTTCTCTCTGTATTATTTCGTCTCTTTGGTGATTTTGTTTCCCACTTAGGTTAGACTTTGATTTCTTTTTGGATTGTAAGCAACATTTTGTAATTCTTCAGGAATTTGTCTATGGATTTGTGAAGTAATCATTGAATCTTGTTTCTATTTCATGAATTCTTGTAATTCTTTTGAATTTTCTCCTTTTCTTTATCATTTGCAATCTGATTTGAGCATTCTTGAATCTGTTTTTATTTCTTGAAGCATGTGAATGACCTATATCTTGAATATGTTTAACTTAGATGCTTGGTTTTTGTCACAATCATGATTGAATGCGTTGCTTTTAATGTGTTCGATAGAATGTCTAGCCAAGTTCTACAAGAGGCAATAGTAATTGTGTGTTATATGCTAATCCTAGGATGCACTAGTTACTAGATTTGAAGAAAATTCGGTTAATTGAGTAAGCTATCTTGACACTAATTGGTGCAATTGAATCCTAGAGCTTAATACGTGTGTTTTCTCTTCTATATGGCTGCTATCGAACACAATAGAGGTAGAAGCATGTAGATTGATTAGGGTTAGGCCTATCCAAACTTAGTCAATGATTAGGACGCTTTCTTGGCTAGGTTATTGCTAGCTATCCACCTTCGTAAAAGCTAGCTTAATCGAGTTAAGTAAGTAGTTGCGAGCTTCTTCCGATTGTGAATTTAATTTGTAGAATTCGATGATAGGAATTGTATTGAATGTCTAACTTGAATTAGAAGCAAGATTGTTCTATATTTGTTTACATTTATCCATTGTCTCTTGATTTTTAGCATGTATCTAGTTTCAATAAAACCCCCATTTTATAGCTTTTATAGTCAAAATTAGTTAAGGAAAAGATTAAACAAAGCCTTCCTTGTGGATCGACCTCTTATTTTCACTTTAACTAGAGTTAGTTTAGGTTGTTGTTTGAGTTTTATAAATATTGTTTGTTTCGGGTTAGGTAGAACTAACGACACCTACTTCGCACCGAACACTAGGTTTTGTTCTTACGATCCCTTATAATTTGGATTCCTAGAACATATTGAGCTTCACCCAAATCTTTCATTTGAAATTGAAAAACTAACCATTCCTTAATTTTGGTCAGAAAACCTATATCATTCCTAATGAGTAGGATATCATCCACATACAATACTAAAAAAAGCTACTTAATCGTTAATGATCTTCTTATAAACACAAGGTTTATCAACATTTTGATTACAATCATAGGTTTTGACCACAACGTCAAACCTCATGTTCCAAGATCTAGATGCCCGTTTTAATCCATAGATAGACTGGTTGAGCTTGCAAACTTTTTGCTCTTGACCCTGTACTATGAATCCTTCTGGTTAAGTCATGTAGATTATCTCTTCAAGATTACCATTTAAAAAGGTAGTCTTGACATCTATTTGTCATATCTCATAGCCATAATATGTGGTAATAGACAAGAGAATCCAGATAGATTTTATCATAACAACAGAAGAGAAGGTTTCTTCATAGTCCGTCCTTTCAACCTGGGTATAACCATTTGCTACTAATTTAGCCTTGAAGGTTTGCACTTTTCCATCTACACTTATTTTCCTCTTGTAGTCCACTTGCAACCTATAGGTTTTACCCTATCAGGTTAGTCTATAAGTTCCCAGACAGAATTGAAGTACATAGACTCCATTTCTAGATTCATGGCCTTAATCCATTCATATTTGTCAACATCTTCCATTGCCTTCTTGTAAGACAATGGGTCGTCAACATCATCATTAATGATGTTTTGGGCTTCTATTAAACCCACGTAGCGAACAGGTGGGTTCACCCTTCCATTAGTTGAGACAATCTCAACTTTTGAGATGGATTAGTTTGACTAGACGAACCGACATCAACAACTCTTGTTAATGTACTAGCCTTTTCAACAAATCTTGTTGAAGTTTCAGTAGTAATTTCAGAAAATTTTCTTAAAATTATTTTGTTTCATGGTTTCTAGTCCCTTATGTGGTCTTCCTCCAAGAATGTAGCATTTGTCAATACAAACACTTTATTTTTATTTGGATCAAAGAAGTATCCACCTCTCGTTATCTTGGGGTAGCCTACAAATAGGTATACTTTCAAACGAGGTTCCAACTTTTTGAGATTTGTCATAAGCACATGGTCTGGACATCTCCAAATTCTGAAGTGGCATAAATTACCTTTATGGCCTATCCACAACTCCATAGGTGTTTCAGAAACACTCTTTGATGGAACGTTGTTCAAAATGTAAACGACAGTCTCTACTGCAAATCCCTAGAACGATTTAGGAAGTTGAGCATAACTCATTATAGACCGAACTTTATCCAACAAAGTTCTATTTCTCCTTTCCGATGCACAATTCTGTTGAGGTGTACTAGAGGCTGAAAGTTGGGATGTTATTCCATGTTCTATCATATAGTTCTGGAATCTTAAGTCCATATACTCTCCACCACGATCAGATCGTAGTGTTTTTATCTTTTTACCTAACAAGTTTTCAACCTCAGTCTGAAATTCCTTGTATTGGAGTTTATGTCCTAAATCTCGTAAGGTCCTATAGTTTGTAATTGTATTGTACAAAATTTTATTTATTTAATAAAATATAAGATGTTTTATTTGACATTTAGTAGCATTAAACCCACTAACCAATAAACTAATGTCTAAAGTTATCATCTGTATCTTAAACATGTATGTAGAGACATATAAGTAGATCATGTTTAAGTGATAACCTAAATGGTTTATAGTAGATGGATAAGGCTGGATACCTTATCCTGGTGACACTACGAATACGACCTGTTTTGTAAGTGTTACAAATGATCTGATCTTTATAATTCATGTGGAGACATGTGAGCAAGGGTGTTCTATGCAAATGAGTTTGTATAAGACTGGACCACGAAATGACTAGTCTCATTATATAACGCCCTTCATAATTGAGACTTCCATTTCACCAGGATGACCATAGGTGACATGACCTGAATCCTAAATGAGTTGTGAACTCTTGCCTATGAAGACGGTCTTTTGATTTGTATGGGTGAGAGTAGCCAGATTGCCGACTCAATAAGCCTACCATGTTGGGGATTTGTCTGATTGAAGAGCTGGGAACACAACTACACAAGACGACATTCATTCCTTCCCCAATGTCAAGGTAAGTAGATAAATTGCTCTCTTTAGGTTTGATTTTGGGGCTTGGACAATGTGGCGCCATATCCTTTCCTAGCTCGAGAGGGGTTTGGTCATGGTTGGACTTCGACTTATTGTTCATTACAGGAATTAGTGATATTTAAGGAGTTAGGTGTAACTATAGGGACAAAATAGTAATTTTGGCCCAGTTATAGTTACGAGCAATTTGTGAAGGGTCATTGCACTATTGACTGGTTATATTCAATGAACATAGAAATATATTTGTAATGCGAAAAGTATAGTAATCGGTCTTTAGTGGAGTGTTCGACAGTTAATGGAGGTTGAGTAATTTAACTAAAGAAGTTTAATTAATTATTCAAGTACCATTGAAGCTTCAATCTATAGGTCCATGAGGTCCCCTCTGTAGCTCAACGAAGATTAAATGAGAATCAATTTTGGATTAATTTGAATTGTTCAAATTAATTGAGGGAATTAATTATATGTGATATAATTAATTTTTACATAATTATATATGATATAATTACAACAATGTACATGATACATTATAATACAAAGTTTATTTGAGAGGAAATAAATATTTGAATATGATGCAAATATTATTTATGTGAATTTGATTCATATAATTAAATTTAGTATAAATGTAATTTATATTAAATAATATGCACATACGAGGAAATAAAAATCATAGGTTATATTGTATTTGATACAATGTAAAAACTATGAATTATATGTTATATACGATATAACATATGTTTTAACATATATTATATGATAAGTTAGTTATCATATAAATATATATCGAAATTGTATTATATTTGTTAAAATTAAAATTTGAATTTAATTTTTAACTCCCTCCCCTATTTTCTCTTTTTTGACAGACGTGCTAGGGTGGGTGGGTGATGCGTTATTTTATTAAGTGGAAATATGGATTATATGTATTGATGGATTGCGTTGTACACTCAAGTTTCCCCAGCGGAATTCAAGTGTAAATTCCTTCGAGTTTCCTGGTAAGTCCAGGGTCGAACACAGGGACTTATGAAAATAGTTGCGTTGGTGATTTTTATGAAGACTTGTGGTAACCAGTTAAATAAATAAATCGTTGGGTTTGTTGTTTGCGTTAATGAAAATAAATAATGAATGCAACATAGTTTGAAAAGAGTTGGTAAACGGGAAATACGATGAATATGTGGTGAACGGGTTGAGAAAAGTTTCGGCTAACACTCCCTAAAATGCATTCATGCTTTGCGATCATGCAACATGCATACAATAGTAAACCACCTCTCGGCGTAAATGCTACGGCTTCTAAGTCTAGAACGCATGCCATAAATATGCGATAAGTCTACGGAGTTTACACATAAACCTCTATCTCTATTTATGCGATGACAACATGACATTCACACAAATATGCGACCACATAATATCATTCCCATTCCTAGGATGCATGCGATGCAAGTCGACAAATAGAGCTTATCTCTAAGTCCCTATCTCTTATTTATGCAAGCCTAATCTTGCTCTTTCGAGTCCAGATTCTAACCTAGCTCTCTCGAGACATTAGGTTCTTTCTTTAGATTCTCTCTCGAGTAACTCTAAGGGTATTTTGCACACCATAAAACAAGACAATCGCAAGCAATGAACTTCCTAAGTCATATTAGCTTAGTTCTTCTCAACCCATTCAACTAGTTTAACTACTAATGCGTATTAAGAGAGTGAGCAGATGTAGAAATAGAATTTCCATTGAATAGATATGAGATGAAGTACAAAATAGCAATGTAAGTATAGTAAAGAGCCTGGTAGCAATTTCTTGCTGCTAGGCGTTTACGCTATTTCTACTCGTGCTCTAAAGATATTTTCGCTCTTGCGAGAGTCGGCCCGTTCTTTGCTCTTACGCCCCAAGGTTCTCTCTCGAGCTGCCTTGGGCGATCTCCGGCGCACCCACTATTCTCTTGCTCCACCGTAAAATGGAAAAGAAAACTATGAATAGAAGCAACTAGTCAACTTGTTAACTGATCAACCCCTTTTCTGAAGAATGCACTTGGTATTTATAGGGAATCAATGGTGAAGGGCGGCTTCTCTCTCCTGGTTGTACAGATGGGACAGATTTAATTCCTAATTGATGCACCGAATGATTGTCAACGATAAAGCTGAGTGTACTTCGTGACCGTTATCGACTGTCAACTTAATTTGGATTCGACTGTCATAGCTTTTTGTCCCATCGCTCTTAATTATCCTTTTACCCGGATGCGGCCACCATGTTGTGCTGGCCAAGTTGCGACGATCCTTCTTGGGCGAATGTTTGCGAGCATGATCAACGCAAAGTCTTGCGGTAAAGTTGCGCTCGATCGATAATTTCCTATGATCGCAATCTTGCATTGTGTTAACGCATATTCTACACAAAAATACAAAATTCAATAGTTCTAATATGCTGAACGCATATGACCGCAATATTATAGAATTTATGCTTAATGGATGCAATTTAACATATTTTATCAACGCACTCCAACATTGTTTAATAACTTAGCACTATGATAACGTGCATTTCTGCCCGTTATCACACCCCCATATTTAAACAATGCTTGCCCTCAAGCATAAGCCAAAGATTCCTTTAGCAAGTCCACCGCAAAGTTCTTTTCCTAGATTCCTCAAGGATACTTCATTCAAATCCTATATACCAGAATTTTCTTAAGTCTTATTCAAGTCTCTTCTTAAAATATTTCTAAGACTTACGGATTGCAAGCTTAACTTTCAAAAGGACTTTACTAAATTCTGGAATATCGCATGATTTATTTTAAAAGAAAATTTTCTTCTGAGGTGTCAAATGATTTTATCCTTGCACAAAAATTTTCTTCATTACTATTTTTTTTTCTGACCTTGCGCTGATTCAAGTGCCTTGCCTTTATTTTGGTTTGCCCCCACATGTGTCATGCGGACATCCAACTACGAGCAATGCACTCTTTCTCAGATTAAACTCATACTGATTTGGCAGTGGAGTTGCGGTCATTGATTTATGCGTCGATCCTGGTGACTTACTTTCGTTTTGGCTTGCCCCTACGTGTGTCATGCGGACATCCAACTAGGGATAAGTGCCTTTTACAACTTAACTCTTATCAACATGGGTTTCCCATTGCATTAATAGTGGAGTTGTTATTCTCAAAAATGTTTTTTTTTTTGTAGAAGATAGCAGGGTCGAAAATAAATACCTCACCCCCAAATTTAAAATGCGACAATGTCCTCATTGCCACAAGATTAAAATAAGTCATGCGATGGTCATAGAATGCGGTGTAAAGAAAGTTTGAAAGAAAGCTAGCAAACCCCTAACTTTGAGAAATATTAAGCTAGCAAACCCCTAACTTTGAGAAATATTTCATGAGGTGACTATTTTAAGACTTAGTTGACTCTAGTGTAAACGAAAGAAATAGAAGTATATTTATCATCATTGAAATCATACTTGGATAAGAAACAGAATGCAGTAACTCATTAAATTTATCTATGTCAAATGATTGTGGTGATTAAAGAGGATGCGATGATAAAACTTTGAAGAATAAAATACAATGTGATATCGCAAAATTGGAAATAAAGATAAGGAAGAGTACACCCCCAAATTTTGTACTGTCGCCCGCATTGTATTGACGCATCCATCCTTGCGGCGATCACTCTTCTTTGGGTTGCGGTGATGGAATAAGATAAGTGTCGCTTCGTATAACATTTTCGCAATCCAACGCCTCGATCGTTGTAAGAAAAACAAAGAGAGGGTCAAATTATTTTAAATAAAAAAAAAATCGTTATCACAAATTTTATTTTATTTTATTTTTTATTTTTTTGTGTGGAATAACGATAGTGATAGTAAAGTAAGGATAAATCAGAATTGCAAAGATAGTGAAAATTCCGAGTAGTGGAGAAAAGGGTTGAAGACTTGAGGTTTCCCAAAACTTGCGTCCTTGATCAGTTGCGATCATTTGATAATGCAGGGACCACCTACTTCCTTCTTCATTCAAAGTCTCTTAGTTCCACGGAGTTTACTTGGCGATGCCAGTCTTTTCCATGGTATACCTTTACTTGCTGCCCATTGACTTTGAATATGTTGGTTCCGTCGTCATTTGATAATTCCACCGTGCCATGCAGAAGTACTTGTCGAATTATGAATGGTCCGGACCAACATGACTTTAGCTTTCCTGGGAAGAGTCGCAGACGTGAATTGAAAAGCAAGAATTTTTTCCCGACTTGGAGGTTCTTACCGCATATGCGTTGATCATGCCAGCGCTTAGTGTGCTTTTTATAAATATTCGCATTTTCATATGCGTTGTTCCTCCATTATTCTAGCTCGACCAGTTGCATTTTCCGCGCTTCCCCTACCTTCTTCAGATCAAAATTCAGCTTCTTTACCGCCCACAATGCCTTATATTCCAGCTCCAAAGGCAAGTGACACGCCTTACCAAATACTAGTGCATATGAGGACAGACCTATAGATGTTTTAAATGCGGTCCGGTATGCCCACAACGCATCGTCAAGCTTTGTTGCCCAGTCTTTTCATGAAGGCTTTACTACCTTTTCAAGTATCAATTTAATTTCTCGATTGGATACTTCATCATGACCATTCGTTTGCGGATGGTATGCGGTGGCCACTTTGTGGAGGATATTGTACTTGCGCAGTAGCTCCTTGATATTGTGATTGACAAAGTGTGATCCTTCATCACTTATGATGGCACGGGGAGTGCCAAAATGAGTGAAAATATTTTTCTTCAGGAACTGGGAGACTACAGGCTCATCACTTGAGGGGAATGCTTTTGCCTCTACCCACTTGGAGACATAGTCGACGACTAATAAAATATAGTGCTTACCGTTCGAAGGAGGGAATGGTTCCATGAAATCAATCCCTCATACGACAAATAGTTCCAGCTCCAAGATGGTGTTCATTGGCATTGTGTTCTTCCATGAAATGTTGCCTGTGCATTGACACCGATCACATGTTATTGCGTAGTTGGCAACATCCTTAAACAATGAAGGCCAAAAGAATCCACTTTGTAAAACTTTGGCTGCAGTACATTGCCCTCCAAAGTGCCTTCCATATGGTGAATTGTGGCACTGTGACAATATGCGTTGTTGAGCAGCATCTGGTACGCATAATTGAATGATTTGTTCTGCACCTCTTTTATACAGATTCGACTTAACCCAATAATAGTGTCTGCATTCATTCTTGAGCTTCTTCCATTGATGGTAGGGGTAATCTTCAGGGAATTGTTCACAAACCAAATAATTAACGATGTCCGCATACTAGGGCAATTCTTCTATGTGGAACAGCTGCTCATCCGAAAACACAACACTCACCTCAGATTCATTGCGGTCAACATCGGGATTTTCCAATCTGGACAAGTGATCCACAGCTTGATTCTCTGTCCCCTTCCGATCAATTATCTCGATATTAAATCTTGAAGGAGGAGAACCCATCTAATCAACCTCGGCTTTGCAACCTTTTTTTTCATTAAATATTTGATTGCCGAGTGATCAGTGTGAATGAATACCTTTGTTCCCAACAGATATGCCCTGAATTTCTCCAACACAAAAAACACAGCCAAGAGTTCTTTTTCAGTGGTGGTATAATTTATTTTAGCAGGGTTTAGAGTTTTATTCGCATATGCGATGGGGTGCAAAATAGTTTTCTTCTTTTGCGCTAATGCAACCCCCATCACATACTTGCTTGTGTCGCATATAATTTCAAATGGCGTTGCCCAATCCGGCACAATTAGTACAGGCGCGGTAATCAGCGCATCTTTTAATAATCTGAATGCATTGAGGCAATTGTTGTCAAACTCAAATTTCCTGTCCGCCTCTAATAACGCACTCAGTGGACGTCCTATTTTTGAAAAGTCCTTAACAAATCGTCTATAGAATCCAGCATGCCCCAAGAAGCTTCGCATAACCTTCACGCTAGTTGGAGGTGGGAGTTTTTCAATTGCTTCGATCTTTGCTTTGTCCACCTCTAACCCTTCTCGGGAGACCTTGTGTCCCAACACTATACCCTCTTTTACCATGAAGTGACATTTTTCCCAGTTGCGCACCAGGTTTGTCTCTTCACATCTTTTCAAAATNCTTGTGTCCCAACACTATACCCTCTTTTACCATGAAGTGACATTTTTCCCAGTTGCGCACCAGGTTTGTCTCTTCACATCTTTTCAAAATTTTCTTCAAATTGGCCAGACAGACTTCATAAGTATTCCCATAAACGGAGAAGTTATCCATAAATATTTCCACTGAGTCCTTGAGAAAATCTGAAAAGATCGCCATCATGCACCTCTGGAACGTGCTCGGCGCATTGTAGAGGCCAAACGGCATGCGGCAAAAAGCGAATGTCCCATATGGGCAGGTGAATATGGTCTTGTCTTGATCTTCAGAAGCTATCATGATTTGATTGTACCCGACATATCCATCCAAGAAGCAATAAAAATCGTTCCCTGCTAATCTGTCTAGCATTTGATCGATGAATGACAGAGGAAAGTGATCTTTCTTTGTGGCGCATTCAATTTGCGGTAGTCCATACATATGCGCCATCTAGTGATGGTTTTTTGTGGTATTAATTCACTGTTCTAATTTGGGACTACCGTCATTCCGTCCTTCTTTGGCACAAATTGCACGGGGCTGACCCACGTGCTATCAGCTATTGGATAGATAATGCCTGCATCTAGCCATTTGATGATCTCCTTCTTGATGACCTTCTTCATCGCAGGGTTAAGTCTGCGTTGATGTTCAATATTTGCTTTATGGTCGTCCTGAAGACGAATGTGGTGCATACAGTACGCGGGGCTAATTCCTCTGATGTCAGCGAGCGTCCAGCCAATTGCTCGCATATGTTTCTTGAGAATTCTCATCAACGCATTCTCTTGATCTTCGTTGAGCGCAGAGGAAAATATCACTGGCAGTTTCTCATTCTGCCCCAGAAATACGTACTTCAAATGTGTTAGTAGAGTCTTCAGTTCAAGTGTTGGTGGTTCTACCAGGGAAGGTTGCGTTGTTTTTCTTTATTCTTTTGGCTCTTCTTCTTGTGTTGCGATCATTTCTTCTTCTTTGTTTGTTTTTGCTACGATCGCATTGCAGCAGCTACGGATGCATTGGCATCCTCTTCTTCACACTCTTCATCAGACTTTTCTCCTTCAATCAAATTCAGGTCATCGTCAGAATCTTGTAGGTCTTCCTCATCCGGGAATTTCATGGCACGAATTATGTTAAATTTTAGCTTCTGTCCGTTTATGCTCAAAGTGATTTCTCCCTTGTACACATCAATTTGAGCACGACCCATTGATAGGAAGGGTCGCCCCAAAATGATGGGCACATCTTTGTCGGCCTCATAATCTAGGATGATGAAGTCAGTTGGCAAAATAAATTTATCAATCGTGATTAGCACATTCTTCACCTTACCTTCTGGATGAACCAGAGATCTGTCAGCCAATTGGAGAGTCATTGATGTGGGCACGAGTTACCCCACATTTAATCGTCTAAAGATTGATAGCGACATCAAATTTATGCTGGCTCCCAAGTTACACAGGGCTTGCCCAATATAGAGTTCTTCTATGGAGCAAGGAATAGTGAAGCTCCCAGGATCGCTTATCTTCGGTGGGATAATAGATTTGAAACTTTGCGTTAATGCCACCGTGGCAAATTTTCCAGTGCCTCTTTTCTTAGGTACCATGTCCTTTAGAAACTTGGCATAGGCAGACATTTCCTCAATCGCTTCACTGAAAGGAATGTTAACATGTAATTGCTTTAACATGGATAAGAAAAGTTGGTACTGTACCTCTTCATTTTTCTTCTTTCTTAGCCTCTGAGGGAAAGGTGGTAACTGGACTTTCACGGTTCCCATTTCATTTGACTTTGAGGTCGACGCAACCTCAAGTTCCACTTCTTCATTTTCTCTTTCTTCTTCTTGCGTTACCGCAATCTCGGGCTTAGTTGCGATGGAAGTTGTTCTACTCTGATCCTTCTTTTCTCCCTCTACAGTCCTTTCACTGTTCAATGTCATAACCTAACATTGCTCCTTACCTGATCCCCCTGGGTTGCGTGGAAGTTCGGTAGAACTTGGCAACGCCTCTCGTGGTCTACTTTTCAGCTCATTCGCAATTTGGCTCATTTGCAATTCAAGGTTGTAGATGAACGTGGCCTGACTTTGAAGCATCGTCTCGTTTTTCTCTATATATTGCTTAAATAGGCTTTCTAGAGAACAAGATTTCATTGGTTGTTGTGAGCTACTTGCTTGGTTGCTCCGTTGACCATTGTTGCGTTGAAAGAATCTTGGTGGCCCTTCTTTTTGTGCCACAGATTGAAAATTTTGTTGTTGATTCTTCCAAGAAAAATTGGCGTGGTTTCTCCACCCGGGATTGTAAGTGTTTGAAAAAGGATTATTCTTTACAAAATATAAAAAGGATTATTCTTTACAAAATATACAGATTGTAGATTTTGCGGGCAATCTTCCATCGCATGCCCATCACTGCAAGTCGCACACCTTGCGGTGTTTTGACTTATTGCGTTAATTTGCCCACCTTGCAATGTTGGGCTCCACTCCTTGAATCAAATTCATCATTGCGGTCATTTGGTTTTATAATGAAATAATGGCACCGTTATTTGGGTCAGAATCTTTGAGTCTTAATCTATGGTCACTCTCCTTCCAGTCTTTATGGTTCTTGGAGATGCGGTCTAGAATATTCTTCGCCTTTTTGTAAGTTTTGTCAAGCAGACCACCGGTGGCTACCGCATTGGCAGCGGTCTACGAAGCAGGATTCAAACCGTGATAGAAAATTTCCATTTGAAGGCAGTTTGGTAGCCCATTATGCGAACAATCTCGGACAAACCTTTTAAACCTTGCCCAAGCATCGCTGAGCGATTCGTCCATATCTTGTTCAAAATTAGTTATAAGCTTTCTTCGTCTTGCATTCTCGGTAGGTGGAAAATACTTTTTCATGAATTTCTCCACTACCTGCTCCCAAGAAGTAATCTCTCCTGGTTCGAGTGAATAAGCCCATTTCTTAGCCTAATCACAGAGAGAAAATGGGAACAACGTTAATCGAACTTCTTCAGCAGAGATGTTCGGGAACACAAAAGTATTGCAGATTTCAATAAAAACTTCGGAGTTGGGCGTACGATCCTCGCCACGCCTTCCTCTGAATTGACCTGCAGTCTGGATCATCTGCAACATCATTGGTTTCTTCTCGAATCTACTTCCGTCAAGGGCAGGCCTCATGATTATCGGAGAGAAATCATAGAGATTTGGCGATGCATAATCCCTAATGGGCCTATTGCAATCATTTGTCATCAGAATCAGATTCTCCATGACATTATTATCATTTGGCGCTCCACCTCTAGGCTGCTTCGCCATCTCTTCTTTATCAGATTGTGGTTGCTGTTGGTGGTCTCGTAGTCTCCTTCGAAATGTTCTTTCAATCTCCAGGTCGTAGTTCACCAGAGATTGAGAGTTCTGCAAAGAAATCACAAAAATTACCGTTAAAACTATTTTGCCAAAGTTCCCGTCAACAACGCCAAAAAACTTGATGCGTTATTTTATTAAGTGAAAATATGGATGATATGCGTTGATGGATTGCATTTTACACTCAAGTTTCCCCAGCTGAATTCAAGTATAAATTCCTCTGAGTTTTCCTAGTAAGTCCAGGGTTGAACAAAGGGACTTGTGAAAATAGTTGCGTTGGTGATTTTATGAAGACTTGAGTAACCAAGTTAAATAAATAAATCGTTGGGTTTGTTGTTTGCGTTAATGAAAATAAATAATGAATGCAACATAGTTTGAAAAGAGTTGGTAAACGGGAAATACGATGAATATGTGGTGAACGGGTTGAGAAAAGTTTCAGCTAACACTCCCTAGAATGCATTCATGCTTTGCGATCATGCAACATGCATACAATAGTAAATCACCTCTCGGCGTAAATGCTACGGCTTCTTTAGATTCTCTCTCGAGTAACTCTAAGGGTATTTTGCACAGCATAAAACAAGACAATCGTAAGCAATAAACTTCCTAGGTCATGTTAGCTTAGTTCTTCTCAACCCATTCAACTAGTTTAGCTACTCATGCGTATTAAGAGAGTGAGCAGATGTAGAAATAGAACTTCCATTGAATAAATATGAGATGAAGTACAAAAGGTTCTCTTTGCTCTTACACCCGAAGGTTCTCTCTCGAGCTGCCCTGGGTGATCTCCGGCGCACCCACTCTTCTCTTGCTCCGTTGTAAAATGGAAAAGAAAACTATGAACAGAAGCAACCGGTCAACTTGTTAACTGATCAACCCCTTTTCTGAAGAATGCACTTGGTATTTATAGGGCATCAATGATGAAGGGCAGCTTCTCTATTCCCGGTTAACTTTAATTCCTGATTGACGCGTCGAATGATTGTCACCAATAAAGCTGAGTGTACTTTGTGACCGTTATCGGCTGTCAACTTAATTTGGATCCGACTGTCATCAGCTTTCTGTCCCATCGCTCTTAATTATCCTTTCACCCGGATGCGCCCACCATGTTGCGCTGACTAAGTTACGACGATCCTTCTTGGGTGAATGTTTGTGAGCACGATCAACACAAAGTCTTGCGGTAAAGTTGCGCTCGACCGATAATTTCCTATGATCGCAATCTTGCATTGTGTTAACGCATATTCTGCAAAAAAATACAAAATTTAATAGTTCTAATGCGCTGAAGCATGCGACCACAATATTATAGAATTTATGCTTAATGGATGCAATTTAACATATTTTATCAACACACTCCAACATTGTTTAATAACTTAGCACTATAATAACGTGCATTTCTACCCGTTATCAGTGGGAGAGATCTATTTTTTTAATTGTTTTTCATAAAGAAGAACGGTGCGTCTTTTGTACGATCGCTCTATAAAATTTCCCATAAATCCTCTCTCCTCTCAATCTCTCCCTTTCTTTCGATTTTCTCAAGAGTCCACAACTCCTTGGATTTTCATCTTGGAGAATACAGAGGAAATTTTCATGGTGGGGGCCATTTGGAGATTGATCGTGTTTTGTTCGTGACAATCGGAACAAGGATTTTTTCGTGAAGACCGTGAGTTCTTTAAAGGTAAGGTTTTCTAGAAACCCTATTTCTTTTTATCTAAATTTATTAAGCATGCAATAAATTACTGTTTTNTTTTTTTTTTTTTTTTTTTTTTGCATAGTTTTGTTTTGTAATTTGCGTTATGTGAGAAACCAAAAATTGGGATGATGCACGTTTCCGCTCAGGGCCTTCGTAGGTTCATTCACCTTGAACTTTTCAAGAGCTTTATACTTTTGTTGCATTAGGTATAGACACCAGTATCTTGAATAATCATCTATAAAAGAGATGAAATATTCATATCCTCTTTTTGCTTTTACATTCATTAGACCACAAAGGTCTGAATGTATAAGTTCCAATACTTCTTTGGCTCTATAAAATTTTTTAGTAAAATGTCATTTTTTCATCTTGCCTTCAAGACATGACTCACATACAGGTATCTTCAATGCGACCTAACCTTAGATGCCAAAGGTTAGCATTTTCTTTAGGAGAAATCCTTGGTCTATAAGCAGTTGTAATCGTTCTGAACATTTCAGTATTTAGCACAACCTTTGTAACTAACGACCTTAGGACATATAAGTTACTTTCTTTTGAAGTAAATCCTATCTCCATTTCGTTTTTGAAAATAAACACTTTACTTTCAGAGAAGGAGAGAGAATAATTTTGCTCAATCAAACAAGAAACAGAAATTAAATTCCTTTTCATATTAGGAATTACATATACATCATCTAACAACAGCTAGAGATAATCAAAGTTCAGGTTCTTCCCTTTTTGTTATCGACTCTATAGCTTCTTCAATAAACGCTGGTTCTTCGATCAAGTTTTGAATGACTTTCTAGTTGACCCTACGTAGAAAAACTTCAACAGATACCACTCTGGCAGAAAATAGTCTATTTGCCATAACATATATTATTTCTTGTCTAAAAGTAACTTAAGTCTGTGATAGGTCTTGAAAAGAACTATGTTTTTAACGATAAATCCCTCGATTTTATTTGCTTGTTTGCTTTAAATGTTCATTTTATAGGTAAAATAGTCTAGAGAGCATTTTTGAAATCATTGCAAGAATTTGGAGCTAAAAATGATAAAAAAAAAGGACCAAGAAATCAACAAAATTGGAGAAAATAAAAATATTTACTAGAATGCCATTGGAAGCAGCATCACGACCCTACATCTAGCGTTGAGCAACGCTTTAAGATAGAAGCAAGCCTAATTCAGCCAAACAGCGCAACGGTGCAATGCTGCCAAGGAGTGTCGCAACGCTATAGAGTTTTACGGAGATGTGCACGCGCGCCTGATGCAACCGAGTGTCACCTCAGCGTCTCGACCTCCCCTAATGCTTCTTGACTTTTTGTGTAATAGCGTTGCAATGCTATCATTAGCGTCACGATGCTACACCTGCGAACATAAAATATTTTCTTTCATTTTTAGCGAAGAGAGGTAGAATTTTCAGCTTAGGTTTTGCCAAGCTTTTTTTTTTTTGTAAAGTAAAAGCATGTTGTATGCTAAATAAAAGGCAAGTATGTTATAGAGTAAAAGTAAGTTTATGATATTTTTGAAGGGGATTACTCCTCTTTCATAGGGGTATGATTAACCTGGGGCGGCTATGACACTCGTAGTTTCCCTCTAAGCTAAAGTGCCATTGAGGAATGAGTAAGCTTCAGCACCTTTAAAGGATACAGTGCTCGTAGTTGGATGTCTTTCACGTAACCTGTGTGAGCAAGCCAAAATGAAGGTTGTGCACTCTAGATAAGGGTTCCTTTTTTGTGTAAAGTATGAAAAAAAGAAACAAAAAGGAGAATATGTGTTAATATTGCTAAGGAATCATGTAGAAAAATGTTCTTGCATCGATCAACATTGAAAATTCCCTCTAATCCTATATTGTTATCTTGCGTCAAAATGTCTATTTTTGTAGTTTTTTCAAGAATCAATCACATGTGTTGATCCCAAACCATCGAAAAGTTGATCGTATGCGTTGATCTTAATCAAGACAAGTTGATCACATGAAATATCGCAACTACAGTGATAGCCATGATAAGAGGATGATTGCAAAGTGGGTGGAATGCATTGATACTTCAGAAGAAACAATCATGAACGCATACCTTGGGAGTATAAAAAAGATGAGATCATGATGATATTTCACCTACCGCGTCAGTGATGGCAGTGTTCAGAGCGAGACTACCAATGTTGTTGGCGTTTGAGCTCTATAAATAGTGACAGGAATGCATAGTCATCATATAAACAATTAACGCATACTGCATATCCTTTAGCTTATCGTGTGATCATCGCATATACTATTAACACATGTTCTTCTTATCAATGCATGATCAGAGCATGACCATTGACGCATATCAAATCATCAACAAAACAAGAATTATTTCCCTTAACAAGCTGATGTGAACTTCTCTTTGAGTGTGTCAAAGGCTTCCTTGCATTCATCGTTGAAATCAAATGTGGCATTTTTTTTGAAGTAGGCTTGACAAAGGAAGTGCAATTGAAACTCTTTAATGAACCTTCTATAGAATCCTGCACTACGAAGAAAAGAGCGCACTTCCCTAATGTTTTTAGGATAGGTTAGGTTAGCAATGACATTTATTTTTTCTTTATCTACTTCTATGCCTTTAGAAGATACAAGGTGTCCTAAAACAATTCCATAAGAAGCCATGAAGTGGCATTTTTCATAATTCAAAACTAAATTTGTTTCTATGCATCTTTTTAAAATCAAACTCAAATTATGTAGACAATCTTCACAAGAATTACCATACACAGTGAAGTCATCCATGAAAATTCTTATGCACTTTTCTACGAAGTCGAGGAAAATACTCATCATACATTGTTGAAACGTACCTGGGGTGTTACATAGCCCAAATGGCATTTTCCTAAACGCATATGTATCGTAAGTGCACGTAAAAGTAGTATTTTCTTGATCTTCCTGTGTTATTCGTATTTGATAAAATCTAGCAAAACGGTCAAGAAAACGAAAATATGGTTTCCTACGAGCCGTTCAACCAATTGGTTAATGAAAGGTATAGGAAAGTGATCTTTTTTGTTACCTTGTTGAGTTTTCTAAAATCTATACATATTCTCCATCCGTTTTGTAGTCTCATTGGAATCATCTCGTCTTTTTCATTTTTTATAATGGTCATTTCAGTTTTCTTCGGTACCACATGTATCAGACTTATCCATTGGCTACCAGGGACTAGGTATATTATACCAGCTTCAAGGAGCTTGAGGATTTCCTTATGAACAAGTTCTTTCATGATTGGATTTAGTCTTTTTTGAGGTAGAACGATTTCCTTGGCTTTGTCCTCTAAAACAATTATGTGCATGCAAAGGGAATGGCTTATCCCTTTGATATCATCCAAAGTCCAACCAATTTCTTTCTTGTAGTTCTTCAATGTTTCAATTAGTATGCATTCTTTAGAAGACGTGAGTTCTCTAGATGTGATCACTGGAAAGGTTTTCTCTTCTCCTAGGAAAACATACTTGAGATGTGAAGGGAGAGCTTTAAGCTCTATCCCTTGTACCTGAGATTCAACAAAATCATTATTAGAAGAATTATCATTCAAATAAAAATCATTAGAAGTAAACAAAGAGTCAATTAAAGAGTCATCATTATCAAGATCAATGGAGTGGGTAACCAAACAATCCAAATTTTCATCAATAGAAAACAACAATTCATCAAACATATCACATGTATCTATGGTGCAAAGAGACAAGTACTCCTCTGGAAAATGAGACTTTTGAAGAAGTAATATAATATGCAGTAGAAGAATTCAGAATCAATAATTACTCTAACTACACTTAATTTGAGTTTTAAACATGCTACTCATGAGATATTCATAACAGGGTTTGAGCAAAACATTATTTCTGTAGATCTCTCCACGAATTCAATAGAATTTCCACAAATTTGAGCTTGATTCTTCAAGTAGACCACCACGAAGATCTTTTCCACTAATCTCAAGAAGGAATGTGTGGTGGAAACACTCATATTGAGCTGAATTATTGATGAACTTAGGTGTTGTCTGTGGTTTTTCAGTTTTACAGCAATTTAGGTGTGAAACTCTATTGCTCTCCCAATTCCTTACATGAAGCTTAAATATATAGACTGAATTCATGCAGGAAGGAGGGTTGCATGTAGGGTTTAGGGTTATTAACCACCCAAATGAGTTTAGTGGATTTTTCCACTAACTCAGATCAATTTCTATTATATTGAACTTTCATTTAAACAAAATATTTTATTTAAAGTTTATTTTTATAAAATTAATCCAAAATAATTAATTTAAATAAAACTAATTCCAATTTTAATTAAACCTTTTAATTAAAAAATTATTAATTTAATATCTTAATATTAAATTAATAAAACATCAATTCTACCAATATGATTCAATTTCATAAAATTAATATTTAAATCATAATTTAAATATTAATTTATTTTCTAATTTCAACTAAATTAAACGTTTTAATTATATCGTATATAATCAATTGAAAACCCTAAAATTGAATTTGAACATTTCAAATTCATAACCCTAAATTCAAATTTTGATCCAATCAATACTCAATTTATGATTCCAATTTATGAGCTAGTAGAGAGACCTAATGGACCCACAGATAATGAGCTCCAACGATTTATAATTAATCGGTTAAGCTCTTTAAACCGAATTAATTACTATTCGTTAACTATCAAGGCACACCACTATTGCTCGATAGTTGCACGCTCCTCACTGTAGATGTATTTCTGTCCATGTTAACCATAATTAGTAAGTCAATCCTTCACAGGTCGATCGTATTTACAGCTGGGTCAAAATTACCGTTTTACCCTTGTAAATGCATCTTGTTCCTTAAACTCCCATTGACACTCAAATGAACAACTGATTCATAATACCACTTATGAATCATGTCACTCTCTATCACGAGAGGGCGGGGCCCTATTGTTTAAAACCTGAAATCAACACTTAAGAGAACAACCTATCTGCTAACTTTAAGACGGGTAGGAGTGAATTCCATCTTGTAAGGCTATGTCCCCAGCTATCTATCCGATCTTATCCCCAAAATGGGAGGCTTATTGAGTAGTGCTGTTGGACTACTCTCACCCATGCAAATAAAAGGATAATCCCGAATAAACAGGAGTTCATAGCTAGCTCATGATTAAGATCGAGTTATCCTAGGTTTATTTAAGTATGAAATAGTTAGTTTTAAAAGTAAACAGTCGTTATAAAGAAACGTGACTATTTTGAGGTTCAATCTTTATGCAAACTCATTATAGGATGCTCCCACTCACATGTCTCTACATGAATGATCTGTGGATCACATCATTTGTATTACCATACAAAAATGAGTCGCATCTAATAGTATTACCAGAATGAGATACCCAATTTCATCCATATAATTATAGACCATTTAGGCTATATACTATTAGCTTGATCCTATTTATGTCACCACATAAAGTTAAAGTATTCATACTATAGCCATGGATATGTTTGTTGGAATTTGATAATAGAATGCAATATCAACAACTTTATCGAATAAGATATTCAATAATATTTTATTGATAAATAGAATGTTTAACACAAAATTTATGAACTGCGAGTTCTAGGACATCCCAACAACTTTACCTCTCTATCAAATTCTACTGATAAAGACCCCTTATCTACATCGATTCTAGTTTTTGCTGTTTTCATGAAGGGTCTACCAAGTAAAATATTAGAAGAAGAAGTAGAGTATAGTTCATCCATTTTCAAAATATAAAAATCAACTGGAAAGATTAATTCACCAACTCTTAACAAAACATCCTCTACTATGCCTAGGGGTTGAATATAAGACCTATCGGCTAGTTGTATACAAACATTCGTTTTTTATAGGCCATTCAACTTTAGGTCTTCATAAACATGAAAAGGCATGACATTTATTGAAGCATCTACATCTAGCATAACATGCGTAATAATCTTTTCTTCTATCTTGCAAGGTAAAGTAAACATTCTAGGGTCTCTACATTTTTTAGGCATGTCTTTTTCAATAAAGCAGATACATTTTTACTCAAAGTGACTATCTCCTCCTCTTTCCCTTTTCTTTTCTTTGTACACAAATCTTTTAAGAACTTTGCATATCTAGGAATTTGTTGTATATCATTCAATAAAGGGATATTGATTTGTACCTTCTTAAACATTTTAATTAGTTCTAAATCGGCATAATCTCCTTTAGGCTTCGCTAGTCTACTGCAGAAGGTGGCCTTAGGTAAATACAGTTCTACCTTATGGGGAGAATAGTTACATACATCTAGAAAGATGGAAACTTCGTCATAATCATTTACCTTGTTTTCATGCACATTTATCTTTTCTGGCTTCTTAGGGGTGATTGAACTCGGTTAGCACCTTGAGAGGGGGATGGAATTGTTGGAATGTACCATCGTGCAGCGGAAGTGACCAGGATCCATAAGCACTCTAATTCATTAATTTTGACAGAAATAAAAGCATGCTACAACTGAAATAAATGGGTTTCGTGACATACCTTTGTAGAACTTCCTCAAAGCTTGAATTCCAGCTGCAAATCTCCTCTGAATCTTTTTGTAGACCATCCCAAGATCTTCCCTACTATCCTCTTGGTGCTCTAGATTGAGTTGTGGGACTCAAAATAAGTCTGAATTAAGGGAATTTGGAGACAAACTCACAGCAGCAGCACAGTAGAAGAACAACTTCTTCTCACGAATTTTTCAGAAAAATTTGATCGGTTACATTGCCTAAAAAACACTCCAGTCTCTTCAATATATCGCAGACGATCATGCAAAATTAGCTGCATGAGATGCAACTCATGCTTGGAGTAAATGAAGACTAAATTGATGAGTTTAGTGTGAGCAACTTGAAGAAGTAATGGAAAAAGCCTATTTTCCATTTTTGTGTTTTTCTCTCTTTTCCAATTTTTTGATAATTGGTTTCATAAATCCATTTATCTTATAAAATTGAAAGTATTATTAATTTTACAAAATTAATTTCATAAATTAATTTTCTTAATAAAATTAATAAATAATTATTTAAAAAATTTTAATAATCTTAATTAATTTAATATCAAATATTAAATTGATTTTACATAATTTCATCTTCATATATTTAAATCATATTTAAATATTAATTCTCCAATTTCATTTAATTCTAATTTGAATGTTTCAAATTAACTTACGAGCTAGTAGAGCTAATCCATTTACGAGCTAGTAGAGGGACCTCGTGGACCTACAGATCATGGGCTCCAACGATTCGAGATTAATCGGCTAAACTCATTAGACCGAACTAACCCCCATTCGTTAACTAATGGGTGATTCCACTAAAGTTCATAGCTGAACTCCTCTCACTTTAGATATATTATGTCCACTCGATATAACCATGATTAGTAAGTTAACCCTTCACAGGTTGTTCATAATAACGACTGGATCGAATCTTTGTTTTACTCCCAAAATTACCTCTTGTTTCTTAAGTCCCACTGATCCCCTAATGAACAGTTTATTTATGATCTAATCAACAAATCAATCCCTCTCGGGCCAATGAGAGGGTGAGGCCTCTTGTTCAAGACCCAAAATCAACACTTAAAGGGAACAACCTCTCTACTAACCCTAATCGGGTATGAGTGAATTTCGTCTTGCACCCTATGTCTCCAGCTATTCATCTGGTCTTATCCCCAAAATGAGAGGCTTATTGAGTAGAGACATTGGTCTACTTTCACCGTTTGCAGATCAAAGGATAATCCCGAACAAATAGGAGTTTATAGTTGGTTCAGGATTAAGTTCAAGTTACCTAGGTCATTGCTTTGAAATAGTTAGTCTTAAACAATAAACAATGCTATAAAGTAAGAGTGACTGGTTTTGTGGTCCGATCTTGCACAAAACTCATTTGTACAGGACGCCCCCACTCCTCATGTCCCAACATGAATGAATTAGGATTACTTCGTTTGTAGCACTTTACAACTCTTTGTAACAACTACAGAGTAGGCCGCATCCAATAGTATTACCAGAATAAGGCACCCATCTTTATTCATATACTATAGATCATTTTGACTATTTACTTGAACCTTATCCAGTTGTATATTTCCACATAAAGTTCAAGTACTCATGTAATAGTCAAGGGACTTTAGGTTTATTGGATTTCTAAAAAACAAAATATTCAATTACAACTTATTGAATTTTCAGAATACGTTCTATTGTTTACAAACTACGAGTTTTAGGACATAAAACCCAATAGGAATTTTCCTACCGCTTCTGAGAGTGATTGCACTTATATTTGGATGCTCCGATTAAGCAAGGATCTTGACAGATGATTTACTCTCCAGTTTGCTTACCATAGTTGCAAGTTGCGTGATTTGTGTGTCCAAGTTTGAGAAGCCTTGTGCAGTCTTTTGTTAAAAGGATATAGTGTCTTGTTGAAGTTGTTTTTTTTTTTTGTTGAACTTGGATATTGTCCTTTTGCAAACTACAGAGTTCCTATTGAACTTTCAAGGAGTGGTTAGAAATGGATTTCACTAAATTCTCTAGAGACATACCTGAGGAGCTTGAAGAAGAAGATCGGTTTCGGTTCTCGTATTGCCCTTGAGATTCCCATTTGAAATTGGGATGATCTTGCCACCCTTGGTTATAAGTTTTCCTTTGGGGGTTGTACTTCCTTTGAAATCCTCCAATGGCATTGACATGAGCTTGTGGACAAGCGTCAGATGTATGCCCGTCTAGTCCACATGCTTCACATGCTTTGACTTGAGGAAGGCCTCCTTGGGCAACCTGAGTAAAAAGGGAAATTAGATTAGATACTTGCGTCCTTAGTTCACGTACTTCACTAGATTGAGAAACAATGTCATCAAGAATCCTTGTCCCAAAATTCTGATAATTCTCCACCATGGTTGATATGAGTTGGCTTGCTTTAGGCGGTATTTTGTCTACTAAAGCTCCTCCAACGGCCACATCAATGTTACTCCTATTGGCGTTGATGCTCTAAATCTCGTAGGTCCTATAGTTTGTAAACATTGTATGAACAAAATTTTTATGTGATTAATAATATATGATATTTTATTCACTTTGTCTATAAAATATGTGATATTTTAGTTGCCTTAACCACAAACCAATAAACTAACATCCAACATTATCATTGTAGCTTAAACATGTATGTGGAGATACACGGATGGATCATGTTTAAGTGATAACCTAAATGATCTATAGTAGATGGATAAGATTGGGTACCTTATCCTAGTGACAATATAAGTATGACCCGCTCTGTAGGTATTACAATTGTTGTAAAGTGCTATAAATGATCTAATCCTAATCATTCATGTATTAGACATGCGAGTGATGATGTTCTATACAAAGAAGTTTGTATAAGACTAGGCCACGAAATGTTTAGTCTCATTATATAACACCGTTCATAATAGAGACTTACACTTCACCAGGATGACAATTGGTAACATGACCTGAATTCTAAGTGAGTTGTGAACTTCTGCCTATGAGGGTGGTCCTTTGATTTGTATGGCTGAGAGTGGCTAGATCGCCGACTCAACAAGCCTACCATTTTGGGGATTCGTTTGATTGGGAAGCTGGGAACACAACTATACAAGATGAAATTCACTCCTTCCTGAAGTAGAGGTAAGTAGATAAATTACTCCCTTCAGGGATGATTTCGGGTCTTGAACAATGTGGCACCACACTATCTCCTGGCATGAGAGAGGTTTAGTCGTAGTAGGACTATGATCTATTGTTCATTAGAGGAATCCGTGATACTTAAGAAGTTAAATATAACTACATGGAAAAAATGGTAATTTGGCCTAACTGTACTTACGAGCAATTTGTGAAGGGTCATCATACTATTGATTGGTTATATTCAACGGACATAGAAATATATCTGTAGTGCGAAGCGTGGAGCTCACGGTCTTTAGTGGAATGCCCAATAGTTAACGGATGGTGAAAAATGTAATTAAAGAGTTTAATTAATTATTCATGTATCGTTGGAGCTTTGAGCTATAGGTCCATAAGGACCCATTTGTAGCTCAAAAGGATTTAGTTGAGAATCAGTTTTTGGGTTAATTTGAATTGTTCAAATTAATAAGAGGAATTTGATTATATTGATATAATTAAATTGTTTCAATTATATGATATAATTGTCATAATGTATTTGATATATTATAGTTTAATGGGAGGAAATATATTTGAATGAGATTCAAATATATTTTCTATGAATGTGATTCATAGTTGTTAAATTTAATATAAATATGATTTATATTAAATGCCATAAAATAGAGAAAAGAAACTAAAGTTTATATTGTATGTTATACAATATTAAAACTATAGGTTATATGTTATATTTGATATAACATATAATTTAATATAAATATAATATGATACGTTAGTTATCATATTTATTTATATTATTTTATTATTATTTGAATAATAACTTCCTCATTTTTTTCTCTCCAACCACCTTAGTGGGTGGTTATAATTTTATGGCAAGAGAAATAAAAGAAAAGTGGTTTTCTTTACTTCCTGGACGATTGGCTTTTGTTGTTGAACGATCGAGAAACTTGCAAAATAGTTATGTATTCTTGTGTTTCTTGAAAGTTTTCTCAATCTTCTTCTTCCTCCACCAAATTTTACCCTTCTTGACCAAAATAGTCAGAGTCCACCACTCTTGGGTTCTCATCCATTGTGGTCATGTTCGAGTTCTGTTCGAGAGAATCTTGAAGAAGATCTTCAATAAGTTGTTAGATTCGTGATTGTTTGAGGGATACGTGAAGAAAAATGTTCTTCAAAGGTAATGTATCTTGAACCCTTTTCTTGTAAAAAACATGCTGCAATTTATTTTGAATGCATATCTATTGTATGTTTACTGTAAACTTATGTTTTCAATAATTAATGAAACTTGGATGATCCGCTTCCACTCAAGGATCTCCTCACTACGAGTTCCTTTAATTGGTATCAAATCCAAGTTGTTGGTTTCTTATTCCAAATTCCATTCTTATATTTATTTGTTTATAGTACTAGTGGATTTCTCAATCTACATTGCGTTTATATGATAAATGTTTGTGGATATATTGTTAATGGATGTTTTCGGGATAGAAATCTCAGTTTTAAGGCTTCCTTTAAATTTACAAAGTTAATTTGTAAGGGTCTCTGCATTTTTTGGCATAATATTGCAATTGAGTCTTTATTTGTTAAGTTTTGAGTAGCTCGTGAAGCTTCAAAGAAGAAGGGTTGCAGTGCATTTCAATGGAGAAGACGAAACGAAGGAACGAAGGTTGTCACATCGTGTAGCTAGAGCTAAACGATCGTTTAGTTTTTGTTATGCGATCGTGTAGAGTTTGCCACACGATCGTGTTGCATTTGCTAAATGGTAGCATAACTAATGCTACACGTGTAGAGATTGCTACATGATCATGTTGCATTGGCTGCATGATCGCGTAGGCACTCATTTGGTGGACGATCGTGCGATATTGGATACTCGACGCATCCTTGCGTGCTACACAATCATGTAGACTATCATGCTCATCCCATAGTTATTAGCTACACGATTCATAGTATATGATACTCGACACATGGATGTTTACTACATGATCGCGTAGACTTTCATGCTCATCGCATGGTCATAAGCTACGCGATTGCATATAAATGATCCTATATACTCGACGCCTCACTACTCGAAAATTAGGCATTTGCTACGTGATCAGCTGCAAGGGTTCTTTATGGAGAGGTTCGAGGCGAGTGGTTCAAAACCCCATTCATTTGTTCCGAACCGGTGGACTCAAAATTTGTAATAGTTAGCCTTAATTTTTCTTGTTTAAGAGAATTTCTATCTCGGTCCATCAACATTAGTTTAAATATACATGTGATGTATGTTTTTATAATATGTCATAATGTATGTCATATAGTTTTAAAGCTCGCCATAGGTTATGTGTTCGATGGAACAGAGAAGAGGAAAAATGCACTAGTCTTTTGTTATGCATTAATCTTTATGCGTCGATGGTCATGCGTTGGACTGAAAAATATGCAATATGCATTAAATGCGTATGCGATGACCATGTGTTCCTGTCACAAGTTTTCTTGCTTTCTCGTCAAGTATAACGATAATGCAAGTTTCTCGGGATGATTCGAGGTTGAACACAGGGACTTGTAACTCAATAATCTTTGTGAAGCAATGCATTTGAGGCGATGAATAAAAGTAAAAAAATAGAAGTTAATGGATTGTGTGCTACTCCTACTCCTAACTAAACAGATTGAGCAAAGGAAGTTTAACTATGAGAATTGGTAGAGATGCAACAACTGTTAACACTAACTATGAGTAATCCCAGCTTACCATACTAACGCATCGCACACCTCTCGGTGACCAGCCGCATGCTTATATCTCTATAATGTATGGTTGCGTTGAGTATAAGATCGTTCCTATCTCTAGGAACAATGTTTACTTTGCTATAGTGTGTTCCACTACTTACCCTCTTGGGCAGTTAGTTGTAGCTAATTAGCTCATAGACAAGCATTGCGATAGCCACACACCAAACAAGGAGGATTAACTCACTATACTCATGCAACGCACACCTCTCGGTGGTTTGCTACATCGTCATATGTCTAGGCCGCATGACTGAGTATGCAACTTGTCTTTGATACTTAACTAAATGATGGATGTAAACGATGATGAAGAAGAAGAAGATGGTGAAGATGGTGCTAAAGGAAGTAATAGATGCATTGATTACAAAATGTATTATGTCTTAAGCCAAAATGTAATACAATACAGAGATAAGAGGAGAGGTGAAGGGCTAGATATGAACAATCTCTTGCTTTTCATTTGAAATGCGTCAAGGTTACTGGTGGTGCCATGGATGGATGGTGGAGAAGTCTCTCTCGAGCTCTTTCTCCAGCGAAACCCCGATCGTCACTCGAAAGGGGCTGTGGAGGTGAAGAATCCTTAAAGAGTGTCTTGCTCATGCTCTCATCTGTGATCACAAGAATCTGCCTTAAGGCATAAACTCAAATAGTTTGAAGTGAAAACTCAAGGCTCTATTTATAGAGCTCAAACACCGACAACTCTGATACCCCATTTTGACTCATTGCTGCTTCTATCGCGGTATGGGAAATGTCGACATCACCTTATCTTGTTGATACTCCCAAGGTATGCTTTCATGCTTGTTTCTCCTGAAGTGTCAACACATTCCACCTACCTTGTGACCGGTCTTCTATCACGACTATCACTCTGTGGACGCAGCATTCCATGCGACGAACTAGTCTTTATGATGATCAATGCATGTAATTAGCCTTGCGGTGGTCTGGGATCGACACATGCGATCAATTCTTACAATAGCTGCAAAACTAGATACTTTGAGCGAAATAACACATGATATAGGGTTAGTGAGAACTTTTGGTGTTGATTGACGCAAACTCCCTTTTCCACATGAATTCTTGGTATTATTAACGCATATTCTGCTTAGCCGTCATAATTCTAAGTAAAAGCTTCTATTTTCACACCTCCAAATTTAGAATCATGCTTGTCCTCAAGCATGTCTTATACTTAGGAAATTCAAAACTTACCTTCTGACGTTTCCTTTGCATTGACTAGCTTTTCAAAATACAATCCACTTGCACCTCTAACCTTGGCTGCAACACTTTCCTCAATTTTAGCTACTTATTCTAAGAGATATTTTCTAAGTTTAATTTTGGCAAGCCTCTACTCAAATCTTTCTACTCATCGTAGACAACTTTGCTGTTAGCTTTTTACAATGCGTTTGATTAATATGATTTAAAGTTTTGTGATTTGTTATTAGATTGAGGCGTAGAACCTGGTTACGCTTTTCGTTTCGGCTTGCCCCCACGGGTGTCATGTCGACATCCAACTTTGGTTGCGTGCAATATTTAACTCAAGTCTTGTCTTAGTTTGGGTTGCATCAGACAGAGGAGTTGTTATTATGCGTTGATTATGGATACCTACTTTCGTTTTGGCTTAACTGCATGGGTGTCTTGCGAAGTATCCAACTACAGGTAAGTACCTTTCACAACTTTAACTCTTATAAGCTTGGGTTTCCCCTTTTGTGCTGACAGTGGAGTTTTTATTAAGATTTTTTTTTGAATAATCAATGCAATGTTTAGAATGGACTTGTAACTCAATAATGTTTTGTCTAATGGTTGAGAATGTCTCATTTAAATGAAGGGGCACTTGATCACCCTATGGTGACTTTTGTCTTGCCTCACTGAAGTATCATCGCAAAATAGATGTCACTTAAGGTACACAAGACTATTTTACTAAAACTTGATCGGTTTTCTAAAAGTGGTTTGATGCAAGTAGACTAAATTAAGTTTGTTCTTTTTCAACAATTTAATATGGCCACTGCGACTCTTAGTTTACTTGTTGCCGATAAATTAACTGGCGAGAACTACGCTACTTGAAAAAATACAATCAACACGATTTTAATCATCAATAACCTACGCTCGTCCTAATTGAGAAGTGTCCTCCCATTCCACCTTCTAATGCTCCTTGAAATGTTCGAGAAGTATATGAGCACTGGACAAGGGCAAACGAAAAGGCCTAAGCGTATATCTTTGCAAGCCTTAATGAAGTCTTGGCCAAGAAGAATGAGCCTATGCTAACCACCCGTGAGATCATGGAGTCCCTAAGGGGAATGTTCGGACAATCGTCCACACAACTCAAGCACGACGATCTCAAATACATCTTCAATGCCCATATACAAGAGGGGGAATCTATTCGAGAACACGTTCTCAACATGATGATCCACTTCAACGTGGTAGAGATAAATGGGTCAAGCATCGATGAGGACGACCATGTTAGCATTATATTGGAATCTTTACCTGAAAGTTTCCTTCACTTTCGTAGTAATGTTGTTCTGAACAAGATTGACTATAATCTAACTACCCTGCTCAACGAGCTATAAACCTTCCAATCCTTGTTGAAAAGCAAGGAGAAGAAGAGTGAAGCAAATGTTGCTTCATCTTCCAAAAAGTTCCATAAAGGTTTGACTTCAGGAACTAAGTCTGTACCTTCTTGTTCTGTCTCCAAAAAGTGGAAGAAGAAGAAGGGTGGAAAAGGGAAGCCTACTGCTAACCCAGGAGTTGTTGCTCCAAGGGGTAGACAACCTATCAGGGTTGACAAAGGAAAATGTTTTTATTGTAACCAGGATGGGCACTTGAAGAGGAATTGCCCCAGATATTTGGCAGAAAAGAAGAAGGCCAAACAAGGTAAATATGATTTACTTGTCTTGAAAATTTGTTAGTGGAGAATGATGATTCTGTCTGGTTCCTTGACTCTGGGGCCGCTAATCATGTTTGTTCTTCATTTCTGGGAATTAGTTCCTGGCGGCAACTTGATGCTAGTGAGATGACCATGTGAGTTGGAACCGGGTACATTGTCTCAGCTATGGCAGTGGGAGGTCTCCAGTTAACTTTACATAACAAATTTCTCATTCTGAATGATGTATATGTTGTTTCTGATTTAAAAAGAAACTTAGCTTCTGTAAATTGTCTTTTGAAACATAATTATCAATTAAACTTTTCTTATAATAAGGTGTTTATTACAAAGAATGATGTTGATATATGTTTTGCTTAACTGGAAAACAATTTGTATGTGTTAAGGCCATAAATGCCTTCTATAACATAGAGATGTTAAAACTGCTATAACTCAACATAAAAGGCCTAGAATTTCTCCTAAGGAAAATGCCCAACTTTGACACCTAAGACTAGGTCACATTAATCTCAATAGGATTGAAAGATTGGTAAAGAATTGACTTCCAAGCGAGTTAAAAGAAAATTCTTTACCTATGTGTGAGTCATGCCTTGAAGGCAAGATGACTAAAAGGCCTTTTACTGAAAAAGGTCATAGGGTCAAAGAACCTTTAGAGATAGTACATTCAGACCTTTCTGGTTTGATGAATGTAAAAGTTAGGGGAGGTTATGAATATTTCATCACTTTTACTGATAATTATTCTAGATATGGGTACGTTTATTTAATGTAACATAAGTATGAATCTTTTGAAAAGTTCAAAGAATTCAAGGCTGAAGTTGAAAATGCATTAAATAGAACGATTAAAACATTTTGATATGATCCAGGTGGAGAGTTTATGGATTTGACATTCCAGAACTACATGATAGAACATGGAATTATATTCCAACTCTTAGCACCTGGTACACCTAAGCAAAATGGTGTATCAAAGAGGAGAAATCAAACCCTGTTGGACATGGTTCGGTCTATGATGAGTTACGCTTCCTTACCTGACTCGTTTTGGGGTTATGCGGTGGAGAATGCAGCGTATATTCTGAACTGTGTTCCTTCCAAGAGTGTTACCAAGATATCTTTAGAGTTATGGAATGGTCGTAAAGCTAGTTTACGTCATTTTGGAATATGGGGTTGCCCAACATATGTACTTGAGGCTAATTCTTAGAAATTGGAACCACGTTCAAGGTTATGCCTATTTTTAGGCTACCCCAAGGGAACGAGAAGTGGTTATTTCTTTGATCTTAAAGAAAACGAAATATTTGTATCTATAAATGCTACTTTTCTTGAGGAAGACCACATAAGGGAGCACAGACCCAGAAGTAAAATTGTGTTCAATGAGATTTCCAAAGAACCAAGAGTTGTTGAAGTGCCTAGTACCTTAACAAGAGTTTTTGAAGTAGATTCATCTAGTAGGTCAAATCCACCTTACGTTTTGAGGGAACCTCGACGTAGTGGGAGGGTTGTGAACCCACTTATTTGCTATATGGGTTTAACTAAAATCCTAATTATGGTAGCTGATGGCGAGGTTAAGAATCCATTGTCTTACAAGAAGGCAATGGAGGATGTTGACATAGATGAATGGATCAAAGCCATGGATCTCGAAATGGAGTCTATGTACTTCAATTCAGTATGGGATCTTTTAAATCAACCTGATAGGGTTAAACCTATAGGCTGTAAATGGATCTACAATTGGAAACGAGGTGCTGATGGGAAGATGCAAACCTTCAAGGTTAGACTGGTGGCAAAGGGTTATACCCAGGTAGAGGGAGTCGGCTATGAGGAGAATTTCTTGTTTGTTGCCATGCTGAAGTCTATCTAGATCCTCCTATCCATTGCCTCATATTATGACTATGAGATATAGCAAATGGATGTTAAGACTGATTTTCTGAATGGCAGTCTTGAGAAGACCACTTATATGGTGTAGCCCGAGGGATTCATAATCCAAGGTCAAGAGCAAAAGGTTTGCAAGCTTAATTGGTCCATTTATAGACTGAAACAAGCATCTCGATCTTGGAACATAAGATTTGATACTGCGATCAAATATTATGGCTTTAATCAAAACGTTGATGAACCTTGTGTCTACAAAAAGATCATCAACAATTCAGTAATTTTCCTAGTGTTGTATGTAGATGATATCCTACTCATTGGGAATGATGTAGGTTTACTGACTACAGTTAAGAATTGGCTAGCGACCCAATTCCAAATGAAATATTTGGGAGAGGCTTAGTTTATTCTCGGGATTCAAATCTTTCGAGATCGAAAGAACAAAATGCTAGTACTGTCTTAGGCGTCATATATTGATAAGATGCTTGTCAAGTATTCGATGCAGAACTCTAAGAGAGTCTTATTACCTTTCAAGCACGAAGTTACATTGTCTAAGAAACAGTGACCTAAGACACCTCAAGAGGTTAAGGATAGGAGACGGATCCCCTATGCATCTTCCGTGGGCAGTTTGATGTATGCGATGTTATGTACTAGACCTGACATCTACTATGCAATGATGATAGTAAGTAGATATCAATCTAATCAAGGATTAGATCACTGGACAGCCGTTAAGAACATCCTCAAGTGTCTACGAAGAACGAGGGACTACATGCTTGTGTATGGTTCTAAGGATTTAATCCTTATAGGATACACGGACTCTGATTTCAAACTGATAGGGATTTTAGGAAATCCACATCAGAATCAATGTTCACTTTTAACGGAGGAGCATTAGTATAGTGAAGGACCAAGCATGGGTGCATCGCGGACTCCATCATGAAGGCTGAGTGTGTAGCGGCTTGTGAAGCTGCTAAGAAGCCCATTTGGCTCAGGAAATTCTTGACTGATCTAGAAGTTGTTCCATACATATCAAAGCCCATCACACTTTATTGGGATAATAGTGGTGTTGTGGCTAATTCCCGAGAGCCTAAGAGTCATAAACGTGTCAAGCACATAGAGTGGAAGTATCATCTCATTCGAGAGATTGTGTATTGAGGGGATGGGATTGTCACGAAGATAGCTTCGAAGCACAACGTTGTTGATTCGTTTACAAAGGTCCTTACGACTATAGTGTTTGAGGGTCACCTATAAAGTATAGGTCTATGGAACAGATCATAGGTGGACTAAGGCAAGTAGGAGATATTGTACTGGGTGTGTTATGCCCTTGTTTATTATTTGTGTAATTTATATTTGTTTATATTGTATACTCCACTAGCTTTAGGTCAAGTGGGAGATTGTTGGGGTTGATGCCCTAAATCTCGCAGATTCTATAATTTGTAAACATTGTATGAATAAACTCTTTATGTGATTAATAATATATGATATTTTATTCACTTTATCTATAAAATATGTGATATTTTAGTTTCATTAACCACAAACCAATAAACTAATATCCAAGGTTATTATTGTAACTTAAACATGTATGTGGAGACATACGGGTAGATCATGTTTAAGTGATAACCTAAATGGTCTGTAGTAGATGGATAAGGCTGGATACCTTATCCTAGTGATACTACGAGTATGGCCCGCTTTGTAGGTATTACAATTGTTGTAAAGTGCTACAAAGGATCTAATCCTGATCATTCATGTATTAGACATATGAGCGGGGATATTCTATACAAAGGAGTTTGTATAAGACCGGACCACGAAATGTTTAGTCTCATTATATAATACCGTTCATAATAGAGACTTACATTTCACCAGGATGACCATAGGTAACATGACCTGAATCTTGAGTGAGTTTTGAACTCTTGCTTATGAGGGCAGTCCTTTGATTTGTATGGGTGAGAGTGGCTAGATCACCGACTCAACAAGCCTACCATTTTGGGGATTCGTCTGATTAGGGAGCTCACAGCTACACAAGATGGAATTCACTCCTTCCCCAAAGTAGGGGTAAGTAGATAAATTACTCCCTTAAGAGTTGGTTCCAGGTGCTGAACAATGTGGCGTCACACCCTCTCCTGGCCCGAGAGGGGTTTAGTCATAGTAGGACTATGATCTATTGTTCATTAGAGGAATAAGTGGTACTTAAGAAGTTAGATGTAACTATAGGGGCAAAATGGTAAGAAAACCCATCGTACTATTGATTAGTTATATCCAATGGACAAAGAAATAGTGTAAAGAGTGCAGCTGTCGGTCTTTAATGGAGTGCCGACAGTTAACAAATGGTGAATAACGTAATTAAAGAGTTTAATTAATTATTCATGTACCGTTGGAGCTTCAAGTTATAGGTTCATAAAGTACTCTTAGTAGCTCAAAAGAATTTAGTTGAGAATCAGTTTTTGGGTTAGTTTGAATTGTTCAAATTAATACGAGGGATTTAATTATATATGACATGATTGTTATAATGTATTTGATACGTTATAGTTTAATGATAGGAAATAAAGATTTGAATGAGATTTAAATATATTTTCTATGAATGTGATTCATAGTTGTTAAATTTATTATAAATATGATTTATATTAAATACCATAAAATAGAGAAAAAAAACTATAATTTATATTGTATGTGATAAAATATTAAAACTGTAGGTTATATGTTATATTTGATATAACATATAATTTAATATAAATATAATATGATAAGTTAGTTATCATATTTATTTATATTATTTTATTATCATTTGAATAATAACTTCCTCATCTTTTCTCTCCAACCACCTTAGTGGATAGTTATTAATTTTATGGCAAGAGGAATAAAAGAAACTTGCAGAACAGTTCTGTGTTCTTATGTTCTTGAAAGTTTTCTCAATCTTCTTCTTCCCAAAATAGTTAGAGCTCACCACTCCTGGGTTCTCACCCTGAGATTACCAAGGACTCATTGTCGTGTCTGAGTTCTGTTCGAGAAAATCTTGAAGAAGGTCTTCAAGAAGTTGTTGGGTTCGTGATTGTCCGAGGGATATGTGAAGAAAAAGGTTCTTCAAAGGTAATGTATCTTGAACCATTTTCTTGTAAAAATCATGCTGTAATTTATTTTGAATGCATATCTATTGTATGTTTATTGTAAACTTATGTTTTCAATAATTAATGGAATTTGGTTGATCCGTTTCCGCTCAAGGATGTCCTCAATACGATTTCCTTCAACTCCTCTTCGATGGAAGTAAACCTGAGTAAAAATATTGGATTAGATACTATTCAGATATTTGATGATGTGGAAAAGAAGCACATAATTGTCTGTATCTTTCCCAGTATTCATACAAAAATTCTCCTACACTTTGTTTAATTCTATATATTTCTTTTCTTATGTTATGAGCCTTAGATGCCGGAAAGAATTTTTCTAAAAATTTATTCTTCAAACCGCACCAAGTAGTGATGGATCCCACTGGCAAGTAGTATAACCAATCTTCGGCCACATCCTTCAAAGAGAAGGGAAAGGCCCTAAGATTAAGTTGTTCTTGGGTTACCCCATGTGGGCGCATTCCATCCCATACTAGATGAAACTCCTTCATATGTTTGTGCAGGTTTTCGTCGAATTGCCCTATGAGAGTAGGTAGGAGATGAACAAGTCTCGGTTTGAGTACAAATGGGATGGTCATCTCTAGATACATAATGCAAAAAGGTTGTTTATTATAGTCCGATTCCTTTCGTTCTCGCAAGGTTTATTCCTTTGCTTCACCCATGTTTTTTGGTTGAGGTTGTTCTTTTTTATGATTGTTCAATTCTTCAAGTTCTTCTCGTTCTATTCTTGCTTTTTCCCTTCATAATCTCCTCTCCTCAAGGTTTATATCTATAAAAAATCACAAAGTACACTCCAAGAGGAGCGGGTCATGCATAAAAGGAAATCAAATCACACAAACTTTTTTGAGTTTATATTTCTTATTTTTTTTATAAAAGGAATTCAAAATTCTAAAAGGCAAATTGCATGGTTTCCCGGTAGTGGTGCCAATTTCTTTGGAACGAAAAATAGGTGTCGTTAGTTCTATCTAACCCAAACAAATGAAATTTATAAGACTCAAACTACGGCTAAAACTACTACTGTTAGTAATAGTCGAGTAAGACGTCAATCCAAAGGGAATCCTATAAATTGGCCAAAAATGAACTTTGAATTCGGAATGATAATAATTGGGGGGGGGGGGTTTGTTTGTAAGAAACTACCAAAAATAAAAACAAAATGCAAGAATTGATAGGAAAATTCTAGTAATAAGATAAATGAAAGAATTATGCAATGAATTTCAATGGGAAAATAAATCTTAGGGATATTATGTAGAATTATCAATTTCTATCATGGACTTAACAAAATTCATACAATTAAGTTGTTCTATAGTTCATTAAGGAAGTACCTAATGCTCTAATTAGTCAATTAAACAATTAGCTCTAATTTAGTTCTTAATTGCTTCCTCAAGACATTCCACAATGAATCCCTAAATTGCACTAAACTCATGGGTTTTCTTAACTATGACAATTCTTGAAATCAAAAGATTGAAAATTCAAGATTGATTGAATTCTAAATCAGTAGGATCTTTCAAGAAAATAGGAAAAGAAGTCAAAGTTTTCTATCAAACTTACTAATTCTTGCAACCTAATTACAATTTTGTTATAGAACCATATAATTTTGCATACAAAAATTGATCAAAATTGAGTTATCAGTTCATTTTTTTTTTATCAATTTTATCTAAAATCTCAGCAAGAACATTCAAGAACAAGTAATGACATGAAGAAATTTAAAGAAAAATCTCAAGAAAATTCTATTCTACATAATTCCCAAAAAAAAAAAAACTATGGAGATGCAAATCCTTAAAGAATTCCACTGAGAATTGCATGATTGATACAAAGAGTGAAGTAATTTTGACAAAATCTCTCTACAAATACAGAGAAGAGCTCTCAAATTTTTGTGTGAATCAAATTTTCTTTAAAAGGAAATGATGTTCTTCCATGGTTTAAAATCTGAAACTAGAGTTTTGTACTGAAGAGGGTCGCAACGCTGCGACCTTGCAAATTTTGGGGCTAGACACTGGCTTATGCAAGCATGCACAAGCTTTTTTATGAACAAAATGTAAGTCTGGTGAAATGTAAGTCTCAATTATGAACGGCGTTATATAATGAGACTAAGCATTTCGTGGTCCGGTCTTATACAAACTCCTTTGAAAAGAATACCCCCGCTCACATGTCTCTACATGAATGATCAGAATCAGATCATTTGTAGCACTTTATAATAATTGTAATATCTACAAAGTGGGTCGTACTTGTGGTGTCACCAGGATAAAGTATCCAGCCTTATCCATCTACTACAGACCATTTAGGTTATCACTTAAACATGATCCACCCATATGTCTCTAAATACATATTTAAGCTACAAGATAACCTTGGATGTTAGTTTATTGGTTTGTGGATTAATGCAACTAAATGTCAAATAAAACATCACATGTTTTATTAGATAAATAAGATGTTGGTACAATACAATTACAATAGTGCCTTACGATATTTAGGGCATCACCCCAACAAATGTAGGGGGATAGAGAATTAGTTTTAAATTTCTTGATTTAGTGCATGCATTTGAATGACCCCATCTTAGTTTGTTATCTATAGCCTTGATATTTGAGTTGCTTATTTGCATCACATGACTCACGTCTATATTTTGTTTTGCCTTGCTTGAGGATGAGCAAATTTTTGGTTGGGGGTGTTTAATAGCTCTCGAAATAATTATTTTTATTTCTTTAATCTTGCTTGTTTGTTATGTTTTAAATGGTTTAATATCTATTCTTGTAGGAATTCGAGCAAATCATGCATTTTGAAGCGTATGCGCCGTTCGAGATGTTTTGGAGCTATCAGAAGTGAAGTTAAACATTTGGGGCTTCAAATGAGCAAAATGACATAATTACCCCTGACTCAAGCGCAGCGACGCTTGCTATGTGCTGCGGTCGGTGCTCAAAGGCACTACCCTAGAGCATCGTGGCACATTGGATGTTGACGGTGAAGGAACTCTAATTACAGAAGACCTTTGAGCGGAAGCAGATCGTCCAAATCCCATTGTGAATGAACCCATACATTTACAGTCATAGAGAACAAATTATGCAACAAACTTAAATTACAGCATGCTTTGAAAACAAAAACTAAGGATCAAGAGACTATATGTCACACCCCGTCCCAGACTACTTTCTGAGCCTAGGAAAGGACATGACTGCAGTAGTTATCAACTCTTCTGTTGACACTTACTGCCTAATAACTCTTGCGGAATAACTCTAATACCAACATATAACTCATACACAGTGGATGCCTCTTAGGCAAAATTATTAATTTAAAAAAACACAACATATATAGAGTCATTATATTACTAGTTTCACAAGTCCCGATGCCCAAAACCCTAGTCCCTATATGAACAACTGTAAAATGTGTACAATATTTACAGTAACCACCTAACAGACAGGTTACAATATCTTTGTCCTATAGTGGCAGAGCAGATGCAGAGCTATCTCCTGAGGATTTGACCGCTACTTGGGGAAAAGGAAAACATTTGAAAACGGGATGAGCTTGCTAGCCTAGTGAGTGACTTAAGAAAGAAAACATTCTCATACAAAAGTCTCAATAAAGCGATTAAACTGAAATATAAACTTCTACAGTAACCTTGTACTGCAGTATAAACATTTTCCAAGCATAGAACAGATAAAGCTGTTTTTACTAGAAAACATTAAAACTGTTCCTTAGTTGAGAATAACCCTGCTGTGGTTAAATCTCAACGTCAATTGCTAGTCAAGAGAGAACCTTTTTGCTATATCTCTGACTTTACCTACCTACGTGCACGTGGCCATACTAAATACCGTCATATCTTAGGTACTTCTGCTCATATACCTTCTCTAAACTTGTCCTTCAGTATCGAGCTGCTCAGATACCTTCTCAATTGTCCTTTGGTATCGCGTTTCAACTGGAACTAGTCATAAATGACTTTTTCTTTAAAGCATGTAAAGCATAACGCATAGAAAACATGTCTTTAAAGATACTAACGTATGCTGGGTGTATTACATAAATAGCTTTTCAATAAACTTTTCATACATGCATGCGTTTAAAACATAACTCATGGTTTGCTTGGAAACTACTTTATAAAGTTGGCTGGCATGAGAATAATCTTTCTTTAAAACATGGTTTCTTTAAAACATTGTAAATATTTAGTCAAATATTTTAGTCACTCACCTTGGTTGTTTAGAAACTTTTCTCTCTAGAAGTTCTTTGTTTACCTCGGGCTCCCTTTTGAACTCCTAAAATCCAGATTCAATTTAAAGCTTAGATTACTCATAGTTCTAAGACTTATCTCGTGATACTGCCTTGTGTAAATATGCTCTAAAATGTTTCAGGAAGCATACCCTAAAATCTCAGTTTAGGAGTTCTCGTGGTTTGGCCGAAATCATAAAATATTCAAGACTGGCCCAAGTTTACCCGAAAGCTTGACCCTTCTGTCTTTTTCTCAGTTTCTAGCCTGATCCCTTGGAGCTTATTTTCCATCAGCCCTACCCTGAAAACTAGACTCATGGAGATTTCAGGTGGCTTTGAAATCACTTTAAACGCATGAGTATACTGGGAGAACTTCTTGTCCCAAGTTGATGCTATTTCCAGACTTCACTGTCTAACTGCGTCTCCTCTTGAAGCTTTATGACTAACGCGTAGATTTTCTATCAACGCAAAGTTTAATAAGTTTTCACACTCTTCTTAATGTTCTTTGAATTATGATTTGAAAAGAAGTCCTTGGCCCTATTTATAGGCGTCCAAAAACTCTCCAAGGTCGACACCTCCTACTTGGCCGCATGTCCAAGTGTCTTTTCCCCACACTATCAACGCAACCTTTAATCACTGCAATCTAAGGTGTCTTCTTCATCCTTAGTCAATTCAAAATGCTTATTTTGCATGTCTTCTTGTGCATCCACCTCATTTTCTTAAGGCTTAAGATTTCTTCCCAATAAGCCACATGTCCGGATGACGTCCTTGTATGCGTCTATCCAATCTCATATGCGGTCATCTAACCACAAATGCATCCATCAAAATGGCGCAACCTTCCTATGTCCGGACACCATCAATCAGCACATGACGTCCTTGCATGCGTTTATCCAATCTCATATGCGGTCATCTAATTGACGCAACTTGGTCACATAAGCTAGATGCTTGCAAAGCTCATCTTTGGCCGCATATCCTTCTCTTTTGCATGGCTTACCTTTGCTCTATGTGCTCAACTAGGATAATGACCAACACTCCTTCAATGCATACTACTAGCTTGTCCTATGCACCCACATGCCTTCGAATGTCTAAAGCATAGCACATGTCCAATACATAGCACATCACCAACGCATAGTGTTGCCGCATACCATCTCTTAGCACTCCCGCATCCATCGCATCCATCGCATCCATCGCAACCATCGCCGCATGCCATCGCGTAGCACTGCCGCATCCATCGCACAGCATCGCCGCATGCCATCGTGTAGCACTGCCACATCCGTCGCCACATGCCTCCTTCGCCGCATGCCTCTATCGCCGCATGCCTCTATCACTGCATGCCTTGCACTGCATCACCGCATACTACCAACACATTTCCTTCGGCTGCATACACGCATACCATTGTGTCCAACGTCCACTGCCCTTGGATGGGCAACTTAAGGTTGTCGCATGCGTTGTTCTAACCTCTCAAATCATTTGGCTGCCGCATTCGTTGTTCTAACCTCTCAAGACATTTGGCTTCCGCATGCGTTGTTCTAACCTCTCAAGACATTGGCTGCCACATGCGTTTCTCTTGGCCATACTTTGGCTTCCTTCAATGCCTCAAATAACCTCTAAATGAGCAAGGCCAACGCATGGACAACACTTAGTCAATTTTCTAGCTTCCAACGGATGGGTTATACTTAGCCAAATTTCCCAAGTTTTCCCCAAGAGTCAAGCTTCCAAATTCACACTTTTCTTCTAATTTTCACCCTTTCCTCTACAATTACACATTAGTTTCCACATCAACCTACTCACCATACTGGTCTCAATAGGGAATATACTAGTAGAGAAATTAGAGTTCAGGGTTCAAACTATATCTTTGAAGAACCGTTCTCAAGTAAATCCCTCGATCAAACTCGCTCATGAATGCAACGAACAACTCGATCTTTCTCGAACAAGTAGCAACTCGATCCTCGAACAAATCAGACACTACCACTAGATTACCTTGGTATTCTCAGTGTAAGAATCTAGGAGTTGTGGGTTATGGCTTATTTTGGTTTGAGGGAAGGTTTAGATTTAGGAGAAAAAACAATCGAGTAAAGGAAAACATGGTGGTGTAGAAGATGAAGTCTAATACGCAAATAGACAATGTACTTGATCGTGTAGGCTCTCAAGTGATCGTATAATAAGACTCTCTTACTCGATTACTAATAATGTCAGTCGTTCACTTGTTTTTTGAAATAATTAAAACCATTTCATTTATCCCACTTTATCCATAAAACTTAATAACTACTTACTAAGAGTGGTTATTTGAGAAATAGAATTTAATTATCAAATAATTAATAAATTTAAATAAATATGATAACTAACTTATCATATTATAGTTATAACTTATAGTTTTAATATTGCATCATATACAATATATAAACCATAGTTCTTTTTCTTTATTTATGGCATATAATATAAATCATATTTATATTAAATTTAATAACTATGAATATTATTCATAGAAAATATGTTTGAATCATATTCAAATATTTGTTCCTCCAATCATAAACATAATGTATCAAATACATTATATTAATTATATTATATATAATTTAATTAATTTAATTATATCATATATAATTTAATTAATTTAATTATATCATATATAATCAAATCTCCTCTTATAAATTTGAACATTTCAAATTAACCCAAAAAATGATATTCAACTTAAATCCATTGAGCTACCAAGGGGACCTTATAGACCTGTAGCTTGAAGCTCCAACAGCACGTGAATAACTGATTAAACTCTTTAATCACATTATCCACCATCCGTTAACTGCCGGGCACACCACTAAAGATCGATAGCTGCACTCTTTGCACTATAGATATATTTTTGTGTCCATTGGATATAACCAATCAACTGTACGATGACCCTTAATAAATTGCTCGTAAGTATAGCTGGGCCAAATTACCGTTTTGCCTCTGTAGTTACATCTAACTCCTTAAGTACTACTGATCCCTCTAATGAACAATAGATCATAGTCCCACTATGACTAAACCCCTCTCGGGGCAAGAGAGGGTATGGTGCTACATTATTCAAGACCTAGAATCAGTCCTTAAGGGAGCAATATATCTACTTACCCCTGCTTCAGGGAAGGAGTGAATTCCATCTTTTGTAGTTGAGTTCCCAGCTCCCTAATTAGACGAATCCCCAAAATGGTAGGCTTGTTAAGTCGGCAATCTGGCCACTCTCACCCATGCAAATCAAAGGACCATCCTCATAGGAGGAGTTCACAACTCACGCAGGATTAAGGTCATGTTACCTATGGTCATCCTAGTGAAATGAAAGTCTCAATTATGAACAGCGTTATATAACAAGACTAAACATTTCGTGGTCCGGTCTTATACAAACTCTTTTATATAGAATATCCTCGCTCTCATATCTAATATATGCATGATCTAGATCAGATCATTTGTAGCAGTTTACAACGTTTGTAACACCTACAAAGCGGGTTATACTCATATTATCACCAGGATAAGGTATCCAGCCTTATCCATATAGTACAGATCATTTAGGTAATCACTTAAAACACGATCCACTTGTATGTCTCCATATACATGTTTAAATTACAACGATAACCATGGATCTTAGTTTATTGGTTTGTGGTTAATGCATCTAAAATATCAAATATTTCATAGACAATGTGAATAAAATATCATATATTATAAATCGCAGAAGGTTTGTTCATACAAGTGTTTACAAACTACAAGACTCTATGAGATTTAGGATATCAGCTCTAACAGATGAAAAATACATGCAACACATGCACTCGGCCAAAAAGCTAGAGCATAGCTGCACTTTGTCGTAGTGCAGCTACGCTCCCTCACGACTATAAATGTGTTTCTTCATCTTTTTAGGGTTAGAAGACATGAGATTTCAATGGAGGCCTAAATCTCTCCCAAAATTGGAGGAAGGGGCCATGAAGTCGTTGTTGGATCAAGAGGTTCGGGTGGTTAGTGTATAAAATTTGCATGGCATCGATAGGTTTCATATCGCTTTGCATACTGTATTGAGTCATGGATCATTATGGGCCAGTACTAGTCCATTCATTTTAATTTATGTTGTACCTTTAGTCTAGATTGATGAGCACCATAGATGCCAGAATGTGCTTCTTCTAAGACTTTTGTTGATTCTTCTTTCCCTAAGCATCAAAGAAAGAGGTCTTCATATGAACATCGATAAAGTGTATCATTTTAGTAGATAAATCGAGCAGCTTTTCTTCGTATCTCAGCTATATGTCGAAGATCTGTGAGAAGCTTTTCATGCTGCAGATAATCTATAATGCATCATCGCCAATCTTTCTCTTTGATCACATATACATATATCGTATTGATTTCTTCATATTGATCTTTGATTGGTGGAACGATCCACTTATGACAAAGAAAAATATTTAAAGGTACATTGTCTAAAATCGTTAAAGCAGTGGCTAGATATGTCAATGCATCTGCTTTCTTATTTTCTAATTCGATTTATGTTCTAGCATTATGCTTTTGAACTTATCCATCAATCTTCTGGCATAAATGAAGTAAGGCTTTAAATCCCCATGTTTCACATCGTATTTGCATGAGAGTTGATTTATAATTAACTTCAAATCACCATATACTTCCATGTATGTTATCCAATTCTATAGAGCCATTTATAAGCCAATTATGAGTGCTTGGTACTCAGGAACATTATTTGAACACAATTCACTGAGTGTGAGGCTAAATAGCAACATGTACTTCTCAGGATAAATGAAGACAACACCAACTTCTGCTCCCCTTCTTTGTGTTGTGCCATCAAAGTAGTGAAAGGATACGTGAATACCTGTTGTGGAAGCGATCGTGTTCCAATTCTAATTTTACAAAACATACAGAAAACACAGAGGATGAAAATGTTATATACATAATCTAATAAACATGCTTTTGTGTAGAAATTAAAGAGAAGAAAAGATTTGAGGATCACATACCCTTGAAGACCAAAAAACTTTATGTTTCTCTCAAAATTTCAAATTTTTCGAATTCCTTTCGAACTCATGAGCAACCAAAAATGCAGCAAATCTTCCAATCAATCAGACACCACCATTAAAAAAACCATAGTATTCTCGAGGTAGAAAATCGTTGAAAGTTTGTGGACTTCAAGATTAATTTGGAATAGGATGAATGTTCTTGATTTCAGAGACAACAAAGGATCTCATCACAACCCTAGAAACAAAATCTACTCATTTCTATGTTATATGAGAGTGCAAAAAGAAGATGAAAGTCATCCTTATTTTTCTTCCGCACGTTAATGAAGAGAAAATAATTGGGGGGAGGGGGGAGTTAACTCCCTCCCTAATTATTGAATTAATTAATTAAAAAATTGTTTTCACTTTATTAATTAATTAACTTAATAATAAATATATATAATATATATATTATATATAATATATATATAATATATATATATATATATCAAATATAACATATGGTTTTAATATTTTCTCACTTAACATATAATATAACTCATAGTTTAATATTTTCTCACTTAACTTGTAGTATTAAATATGAATCAAATTCATATTAATATATGAATCATATTCAAATACTTATTTTTCTCTCAAATAAAACTTTATATTATAATATATCATATACATTATATTATTTATATATCATATACTTAATTACATCTTATATAATTAATTCCCTTTATTAATTTGAACAATTCAAATGATCCAAATTAATTCGATTCTTATTAATACCAAATTAGGTAACGAGGGGACTTTATGGACCTATAAATTGAGGCTCCAATGGTACTTGATTAATTAATTAAACTCTTTAATTGAATTAACCAACTTCATTAACTGTCGGTCACTCCACTAAAGACTGACAGTTGTACTCTTCGCATTATAGATATATTTTCATTTCTATTGGATATAACCAGACGACATGGACCCTTCATAAATTGGTCGTAAGTACAACTAGGCCAAAATTTTATCCTTTTACCCCTGTAGTTACATCTAACTTCTTAAATACCTCTGATCCCTCTAATGAACAATAAATTATAGTCCAACTATAATTGAACCCCTCTTTGATAGAAGAGGGTGTGGCACCATATTGTTCAAGCCCCAGAATCAGCCCTTATGGAAGCAATTTCTCCATTACCCTAAGAATAGGGAATGAGCAAATTTCTTCTTGTGAAGCTGCATTCCCAACTCCCTAATCAGATGAATCCTAAAAATGATATAAATATTGAATAAACGAAACTGGCCACTCTCACCCATATAAATCAAAAGACGGCTTTCATAGGCAGAAGTTCACAACTCACTCAGGATTCAGATCAAGTCAACTAATATTTATAAAAACAAATCAAAGCAAAAGAAACTTTAACTAAAAACTAACTAAGAAGAACTAATTGGCTTCCCCTGCAATGGCGCCAATTTAATGGACGATTTTTTTGTGTCGCTCCCATAAGACCGCCAATCAAATAATATTTATACATCACCAAACAAACAACTTATGCGTTTAAATGAATGCAACGCGTTGGGCCGTTAGTATTATGCATAGAAGGCACACAACTCCTTATAATAACATTCAAGTTTTCCTAGATTAAACCCAAGTATAAATCTAATCTAGGTTCCTGGCAAGTCCAGGGTCGATCACAGGGATTCAGTTTCACTAACACAGGTTATGCGTTGTACTTGTAGTAGGAGGTTTTTCCTAAATAAATGTGAAAGATGTATTACTTACACTAACATGCTATGCCTATGCAAAACAATACAAAAGAGTTGAGTGAAAAATGAAGGATCATGTGAAAATGGAATTTAAGTAGGTGGACGCGCCGGTTAAAGATAATTGCACACAACTGATGTAATATGGATGAAATGGGATGGGTTGCTTATCTTTCTGTTCAGCGTTAGACATCATTCAATACTTCTCATTGCGAATAACAGACAAGCCTATCTCTAAGGTGCATGCGTCTAACTTAGAATGCAAGAAACACCAGTAAGTTTATCTCTAGCTGTACTAGGCGTTCTACTTAATACGGCTTAGCTATTCTTTCGAACAACTAAGTAAAGAAGCTTTCACCAAGTTGTCAAGTTGGTTTAGGCGTTGGAACAAAATTATGCATGAAGTACTAATGCTTTCAACAAAAGATAAACAATAGCAAAAGTGATGATCAAATATATGAATTTTATAAAGGATCAATGAGTCTTTACAAAGAACTATATTCAATCAAAATGAAATGAAAATGATATTAAGAGAGAAATTGAGTCAAACCAAAGAATACAATCTCTTGTAGTTCTTTGGCTCAATCTTGTTGTGTACAATCACTTTAAAGAGTCGAGGACAAAGTATCTTTCTCAAGAATAACTTTCTCCACTCCCTGGTCGGCGGTGGTGGTGTTTCTCAGCTCCTTCGATCATCTTACACCTCGGCACAACTTGTACAAACTAAAACTAAGTCTACAAATTTACAGAGAGTATGGAGCTTCTAATTGTCTGAACTCTTAATTCTAGAGGGTCTTTAAGTATTTATAGGCATTGGTCGCGTCCACTTAGAGAATGGGTTGCATTTAAGTCCATGCCCTGGTCAACATTAAACTCCATGTCCTGGTTGGCCGCTGAACTTTGGAAGCTTTTCAAACGCCGCCTATTGCAGGTGCCCATGCTTGCAAGTGGTGATGTGACACAATCAACCCGGAGCAATGAATCTTCTATGCATTGAATTCCCTCCAACGCATCGCTCATGTGTTAGCACGTTTCTTGCGGCACTTGTCTAATGCGTTATTGTCAGTTCTTGCGTTGAAATCCTGCAAAGTAGTGCGTTAGCGCCGCGATTTTTAATGATAAACTTCTTTTACATGAAATTTCTATTGTTTAAGTAAATCCATGTGTCTCTATTAAAAATGAGGAGAGTTTATCATTAAAAACCCTAATTGTTTTAACTTAAGAGCAAAGATAACTTGTATTTTTACAAGTTATCAACGAATGTCAGAATGACTCAATGTAATCTTGTTCATCGAATTATTCAAATGCAATCTTGTGGTTCTTAATTATGCCTAGCCCAATTGATTGGATATCCAACCAATGGTCCTAATTACCTAATTAGTTAAACATAGTAGATAAATCCATACTGAACACACTTACTTAACTGCATTACGCTCGAGGGCTTATGATAGGAAGAATTTTAGTTTCCATCGTCTAACCAAACATTTAATACAGTTTCCCCTAGGCCAATAGAAACAATACTATTTGTTATAGACAACAAATCGCAAGCCTATCTAACCTTTTGTTTCTTAGAAACCAACTTATAATTTTATGTCACATATTACAAGCCAATCTCTTAAGCATTCAATCATAATATCCCAAGTATTTTTTCAGAAAATCAAGAGAAAATATGATTACAAAGCGATTCAATCAGAAAGGAAGCTCATAATCAAGATGTAAAAATTACATTTAAATAGAACTCTAAAGATTACATAAATTTCAATCCAAAATCCCCTAAACTAGAGAAAGCCTAGAAGTGATCGTATGTAACACTCAAACCTTCACATGATTCTTTAAGTAGAGAGAGAAACTCAAAATTCAAGCCTTGGGAGGAAAAGATACCTAAGTATCTAAAACTATGCCTCTGAAGAAGTAAAAGTACTTAAGGAAATTTCTAAGTGTTCGAGGCATAGTAGTTTGAAGTAGGATTTTGAACAATTATGTAAACTATGCTATGAACTCATAGCATAGTAGGGGAGTTAGTCAAGTGTTCAAACTAGGATGCGGACTTGGAGGAGCTCCAAATTGGTCTAGGAAAGTGAAAATTTTACTAAGTACCAAGGATATGAGAAGTAGTGACTTAACCTTGGATAAGACATTTCAAGTGAAACATATTCTGGGAAAAGAATGAAGACTTGGATGCATACAAGGGTAGGGTTAGACATGATGGGCACATACCAAGGGAACTTTGGACGCATAGGCAGTATTGTTGTGAGATGGTTGGGATCAAGTGAAAACCTGCGGAAAGAAGTGGTTGTGTTGGAAGACTACATATTGAACTATGCACCACCAATAGAGGAAGTTAGGTTTGAACGCATAAGAGAAGAATGGTGGGCACATAGGAGATTCAAGGGAGAGAAATTGGCTAAGTGTTAGAGAACATAAGAAACCACAAGTGGAGGAAACTCGAAAGAGGGAAGAATTGGACGCATAGATGGAAGCTTGGACGCATAGATGGCAATGTGGGCGCATAGATGGGGACATGCTTGGAGGAAGATAAGGCAAAGAGGATACATGGCTATGCTTTCCATTTCCATTCCTGAGTTTTTATGTGTTTCCACACCCCTTCAAGACCTCGAAAAATGAACAACTTATCTTTGGAACACATACAAGATTATATAACTAATACGATCAATTGATCATTGTATGTTTCAGCATGTCTTCCACAATCATATCTTTTCTTAAAAATGAAAAATTAACCAGCAAAATTATGGAACGTGGAAATCTAACTTGAATATGATTCTGGTTATTGATGATCTGCGGTTTGTCTTAATGGAGGAATGTCCTCTAGTCCCGCTCGAAATGCATCCCAAGCGTTGAAAGATTCTTATGACCGTTGGAGGAAGACCAATGATAAGGCCTGAGTCTACATCTTGGTAAGTCTGTCTGACGTTCCTACTAGAAAGCATGAGGTCATGATGTCTGCACGTCAAATCATGGAGTCTCTCTAGGAGATATTTGGAGAACCATCCACCCAGATCCGACATAAGGCCCTCAAGTACATTTACAATGTGCACATGAAAGAAAGCCAGACAGTGAGAGAACATGTTCTCGACCTGATGGTCCAATTCAATGTCACATAAATGAACGATGCGGTCATCGACAAGTAGAGTCAGGTGTCCTTTATTTTAAAATCTCTTTTGAAGAGTTTTCTTCAATTTTGCAGCAATGCGGTTATGACCAAAATACAGTACAATATGACTACCCTTCTAAACGAGTTACAGAATTTTGAGTCCCTTGTGAAAGGTAAGGGATAAGTAGTAGGAGAGCAAATGTTGCCCATTCCAAAATGTTCCATAAAGGTTCGTCTGCCGGAACTAAGTCTATTTCTTCGACCTTATAATGCCAAAATTGCTTCCTTATTATGCATACACTGTGATGATAGATAATGTATGATACAAGCTCATGTCTCCATTACCAGTTCCCCGATAATGGCGCCCTAAACTTGTTGTCATCGATTTTATGCGATACTACTTCTAAATATGTGTTATTAATGAATGTTCTTGTAGTATGTTGTGCGTTGTCACAAATTTCCTTGTGTTGAAACAAAGTATATTTCATCGCAAGTTTCTCGGTGTGATCCGAGGTCGAATACAGGGATTGTTTTAGGTTAATTGCATTATATTTGTAATATATGCGACCAGGGGTTTTTCAAATTAATAAAGATTGTGTGTACAAGTATTTAAAAATGCGATAAAGTAAATTGCGATGAAAGTAAAGTAAAGCGATAAAAATGCAGTAAAATTAAATTGCAATAAAATAAACCTAAGCTATGATGATACAAGATAAATTGTGATAATATAAACCTAAGCTATGATGATACAAGATACAGGTTTCATGATACAAGATACTGAGGGTGAGACTAACTGTGAAGGTTATACAAAGATCGTATTATGCGGTGGCAAGTCTTATGTGTGAAACAGAAAGAGAAAAGATAATTAGTACAAACATCGCAAGTTCCTTAATTGCATTAAAGGCATAAGTACGATTCCGTTTTTCCCTAGGCGTACACCTTTCGGTGATCGATCGCGTTCCCACATCTATATAGTGAAACAGGGATGAACGTAATGAACGCAAGGTTGCTTCCATCTCTGGAAGTACTTCCTTCTTTAGTTAATGCATTCTTTTAACCTTCTCTCGATATATTAGAATGGCATCTTCACTTTTGCTCTCACAGGTGAAGATGTCGTCTAGCATGCTTTAGCTAAACATCTTTATTTCTTTAGTATAGATTAAGTTACTTGTTTAATTCATATTAATCATCAAGGGATTAAGAAAACATCATGGAGAAAATGATTTATGGAGGAACGGAAATAGACAGAGAAGTGGAAATGGAAATGATCGAGACATTTAATAATAATATTTAGCATCTGATACATTGTTGTGAATGAAGAGATTATGAAGATGAAATACAATTAAAGAATGAGAGTTAGAAACAAATACAAATAAGCCCCAATGTCTTGGCACAGATCTGAAATGGAGAATTCCTTGTCGGCATTGATGGAGTAAATGGAAGAATGAGCTTCCTTCTCAGGCTTGCTCAACCGATAGAAGGGATTTAAGTATAGAGCTTCTCGACGGGGATTTAGCAGAATTGCACTGAGACTCACCTCTCGACCTTGTCTCTTCTCTTCCCGGATTTCCTCCGATCAGCTCTCTCTCAATAGCCTCGTATCAATTATCCCTCGTATCAAGTATATCTTTCAGTGAATTCTTTAAGGGTATTTATAGGCTGAAGGCTTTGACTCTCTGACTTGTGGTCCCACTTTATTATTATGGAAAGTCCAAAAATGGTGGAATAAATATTCCTTCTGTTATGCAATCAGCCTGTCAAATATGCACAACGGTTAGTTGTAACACGTGTCAAAATACTCCGTAATTGCGTTGCTCATTTTTATCTTTTGATCGTGTGCCCGCATGCGGTGTTGTTTTTATCACTACATGCGGTTGAAGTTCAACTCTGGATCGACTGTCGCATTGCACCGACATTGCGTTGATCGTTTATTCATTCCTGAATGATGAACGCAATGTGACGTATATGCGTTAATCTTTCTCTCTTGAGCCATGAGCGCATACGGCGACTTGGTTTCCTGCAAAACAGACTTGAAATATCCGTTTCTACCATCTTAATGGTCTTAGAGAGTGTATTTGCAATAATTTATAATTATTGTATTCCTTAGCTAATTTACATACAATTGATGCAACTTTACTCTCTTTTGGCCGCAATATCTGAATAAGGCAGTATAAATAACTTGTATTTCTACAAGTTATCACACCCCCAAATTTAGATATATGTTTGTCCTCAAGCATATCTTCTACTAAGGAAAAAATGCTCAGTTCCTATCCTAAATTTTGCGTCGATTGGTTACTCTGAATGCTCCACTTAGGCACATTACTTAACAACACAAATTTCTTCTATCCTTGCTAATTCATATCAAAGCCCTACTTTATTCTTCTATATAACAAATTTATGCTAAAAAATTCTTTTCTAATTTTTATAAATAGAATGTTTACCTCTTCTTTGTCAAAACAACTTGATGCATCTATATGCGGTAGTCAAATTTTGTGTCATTTATTAGAGACTGTTGGTCATGGTTACACTCTTCGTTTTGGCTTGTTCCCATGTGTATCATGTGAACATCTAACTACGGTTGTGTGCCAATTTCAACTTTAACTCATGAATTTCAGAGGAGCTGTCTCTTGCATTCTTTTATTTTCTTTTGAATTTTTCTCTTTTCATATTGCGTTGTCCTTGGAAACCCACCTTCGTTTTGGTTTGCTCCCACGGGTGTCATGCGAACATCCAACTATGAGCAGATTCCTTTCATAACTAACTCTTATCAGGTTGGGAATGTTTTTGAAATTTTCCCTTGAGCTGACATTGGAGTTTTGTATGAAAATTTATTGTTTTTTTTTTTTTTTTTTTTTTGGAAATGATACGCACATTTCTTAATGACCGCATATTCTTGATCTCATTCTACTTAAGACCTTCCCCACCCCCAAATTTAGAGATGTGCAAGTTCTCATTGCGTTGTTTGGATAGAATAGACAAACACTTAGAAAAAAATTTCAAAAAAGATGTTTGAGCAGAACTTTGAAAGATAAAAAGATAAAGTACTGCTAAGCTTACGAATTAACTAAGTGTTAGTCAGAATTTACAAAGTATAGGAAATGTTTTTAAGTATAACAATGTTATACATCATGGCAGTGCAATGAATAACGCAAAAGTAAAGATCAAGAACATCGCAAATATTGACAAAGGATGATAAAGAAAAAAGGCACAGGCAAATGGAGAGAATATTTACTCATTTGTATTGAATATTAACAAAGTATACAAAGAATTAAAAATTAAGCAATACAAAAATTTTGCTTGTACAAAGAATCAAAGAATATCATTAACTTAGAAAAATAATGAATTGAATAAAAATATAGAATGGCCGCAAAAAATTTAAAGATTATGTTGAGGAGCAGGAGGGTCTAGAGGAGGATTTTGAGGTGGTACTAAAGGAGCTTCTTCAAAATTCAAGTGCTGCCTGAGATGCGGAGGCACCATGGACATGAAGATATGTGGTGTGCGCTCCGCAATCTGTCTTTTGTGCCGATGACCTTATAAATGTTGCGCTGAGTATTGATTAACGCTTCCCTTGACGTGGCAGTACTGTGCTGTATATCATCGATTTCCTCCATTACCACATCAAACCTTTAGTTGAAGAAGCTTGTTGTTGAGCGAAGAGTTTATGTTGTTGGGAGAAGAGGGACTGCATTTCTGCTAACTCAGCAGCTAAGAAGGGGATGGAAGGTTGTGCTTGCGATGTCTCACCTGCAATGTTTTCGGGTTGGGCAGAGTGCCTTCGCCCAAATCGGGTGGGTCATCAATATGCGGCGGGTAGAATGGAAGGTTGCGATGATGATGCTAAATGGAGGATGGGGCTGTTGGATATGCGGTTGGAGAATTTGGGCAAGAAGAAGGTTGGTAAAGTGCTCAAAAAGGGAGGAAGAAGAAGGTTGTGTGGGAGGGCTTGGAGAGATCGGAGGGCGGATAATTAAGGGCAAGGGATCCAAGGGTTCTGGATCTTGCATTGTTTCTTCTTGGATTTTTCCCTTTCCCTTATCATTTCTGCGTTGTCTCTTTGGCATGGGTTCTTGTGGTGCATTGAGATCGATTGTGTGCCTCTTTAAATGTAACTTCTGGGCAATGCGGGGAGTCTTTGAGGAACAACCTCAAGATTTGATGTTGATGAGGCCGGGGACTTTGCATGGTCCTCCTCAATACCTACGTCCATTGACAGGCACAGACTTGAAACAGATCATGGAAAGAAGTATTGTCCTCTAATGTGCCCCACAAAGCTCGAATTTAACTTGCTTTCAACTGGTCCATATCGATTGGAATGTCACGCGCAATGCAATATGCGGCCATAACTCGATCCCTTGAAATGGTCTTGTCATGGGAAGTTGGGATCAGCCGCTTTTTAACAAAATAAACCCAAAGCCTTGCCTCCGGAAGCAGAGTCTTGGACGCCAGGGTCTTGATGCCTTTTAAAGAAACCGACCATTTAGTGCCCGGTTGCGTTAATACTCGCAGCGCATCTTCCAACTATTGTTCCGTGGGATTATCAATGATTTTGTTGTCTGGTGCATCCGGGTTATCCTTCATTTGGTATAGTTCATTGATATCCCTTGCACTGAAAGGCACCACTTCCCCTTTTATGGTCACCATATCCCTGGTGCCATGTAGCCGTCCATGGTAAAAATCACGCACTACCTTGGAACAACAATGGCTGGGCACTGGCAAAATGTGTCCCAACCATGCTTCACGATCATGCTTCTGATGTGGTCTGGTAGTGGCGTTGGTGCCGAGTAAAAGCCCATCTCCATCAACAAGTGGTCATTTTCTTTCTTTCTGGATGGACGTGTATTTGCCAATGTGGGCTTGCTGCTCTCCACGACCGCTTTGCCCTTTTCTTTGGCCAATGAAAGGCGGGATTGTTGCCTTTGTTTTCTTTCCCGTTCCTTGCGTTGTTCCTCCTTCTCTTGCTCGGCAAGTTCCTTGCCCTTCTTCTTAATTAAGCGTTGCCTGTTGGCTTCGCACTTCCTCTCCTTCTCTTCTTTCATTCTCCTATCTTCTTCTGCCTTCTTTTTCTTTTCTTCGTCTTCCTTTTCTCTCACTTCTTTTTCAAATTCCTCCACAAACTGCTCAGAGGCCAACCTGCTCAGATACAAGATACATGTTTCATGATACAAGATACTAAGAGTGAGACTGACTGTGAAGATTATACAAAGATCGTGTTATGCGGTGGCAAGTCTTATGTGTGAAATAGAAAGAGAAAAGATAATTAGTACAAACATCTCAAGTTCCTTAATTGCGTTAAAGGCATAATTACGGTTCCGCTTTTCCCTTGGTATACACCTCATAGTGATCGGCCGCGTTTCTACATCTCTGTGGTGAAACAGGGACGAACATAATAAATGCAAAGTTGCTTCCATCTCTGGAAGTACTTCTTTAGTTAACGCATTCTTCTAACCTTCTCTCAACAGATCAGAATGGCATCTTCACTTCTGCTCTCACAGGTGAAGATGTCGTCTAGCATGCTTTAGCTAAACATCTTTATTTCTTTAGCACAGCTTAAGTTACTTGTTTAATTCATATTAATCACCAAGGGATTAAGAAAACATCATGGAGAAAATGATTTATGGAGAAACGGAAATAGATAGAGAAGTGGAAATGGAAATGATCAAGACATTCAATATATTATTTAGCGTCTGATACATGGTTGTGAATGAAGAGATTATGAAGATGAAATACAATTGAAGAATGAGAGTAAGAAACAAATACAAATAAGCCTAATGTCTTGGCACAGATCTGAAATGGAGAATCGCTTGTCAGCATTGATGAAGTGAATGGAAGGATGAGCTTCCTTCTCAGGCTTGCTCAACCGGTAGAAAGGATCTAAGTATAGAGCTTCTCGGCAGGGATTTGGCAGAATTGCACTGAGACTCACCTCTCGCCCTTGTCTCTTCTCTTCCCGGATTTCCTCCGATCAGCACTCAGATCAACTCTTTCTCAATAGCCTCGTATCAATTATCCCCCATATCAAGTATATCTTTCATTGAATTCTTTAAGGGTATTTATAGGCTTAAGGCTTTGACTCTCTGACTTGTAGTCCCCACTTTATTGTTATGGAAATTCCGAAAATGGTGGAATAAATATTCCTTCGGTTATGTAATCAGTCCGTCTAATATGCACAACGGTTAGTTGTAACACGTGTCAAAATCCTCCGTAATTGTGTTGCTCATTTGCATCTTTCAATCGTGTGCCCTACGCGGTATTGTTTTTATCACCGTATGCGGTTGAAGTTCAGCTCTGGATCGACTGTCGCATTGTGCCATCATTGCGTTGATCATCTATTCATTCCTAAATGATGGGCACAATGTGACATAGATGCGTTAATCTTTTTCTCTTGAGCCATGAGCGCATACGGTGACTTAGTTTCCTGCAAAACAGACTTGAAATATCTGTTTCTACCATTTTAATGGTCTTAGTGGGTGTATTTGCGATAAATTATAATTATTGTATTCCTTAGCTAATTTTCATACAATTGACACAACTTTACTCTCTTTTGGCCGCAATATCTAAATAAGGCAGTATAAATAACTTGTATTTCTACAAGTTATCAGACTTTTTATTCTAAAAAGATCTATAAAAAGAAAGGAAGGAAGGAAGGGGAAGGCTCCCCTACTAGAAAGGCAAGGGCAAAGCTAAATCTAACAAGGGCAAATGCTTCTACAAGATGGTCATTAGAAACGCAATGGCCTAGAGTACCTTGCTGAAAAAGAACAAAGAGAAAGAAGGTAAATATGATTTACTTGTTCTGGAAACTTGTTTAGTGGAAAATGACAATGATACGTGGAAACTTGATTCAGGAGTCATTAACCACATTTGTTCTTCTTTACAGGGAATTAGTTCCTTCTAGCAGCTCGAAGAGGGTGAAATGACGCTCAAGGTTAGGATCGGAGACGCCATTTCAGCTCGTTCAGTGGGAGCTGCTAAATTGTTTTTTGGAAGTAGATTTCTATTTTAGAAAACTTATACATTGTTCCTAAAATAAGGAGGAACCTTGTTTCTATTTCCTGTTTAATTGAAAAATCATATTCTGTTTCTCTTAATTCAAACGAAGCATTCACTATGAAAAATGGTCTGACTATTTGTTCAGCTAAACTAGAAGACAACTTATATGTGTTAAGATTAACTGAATCAAAAGCACTTTTCAATCATGAGATGTTAAAACTACTAATACTCAAACAAAAAGGTGAAGAATTTCTCCAAGTAACAATGATACATATCTTTGGCATTTGAGATTAGGCCACATAAATCTCGATAGGATCAAGAGATTGGTAGAGAATGGACTTTAAGTAAGTTAGAAGATGATTCATTACCTCCATGTAAATCCTGTCTCGAAGGAAGAATGACTAAAGTACCTTTTAGCGAAAAACGTTATAAAGCCAAAGAGCCCTTAGAGCTCATTCATTCGGATCTTTGTGGTCTAATGAATGTAAAGACTAGAGGAGGGTACAAATACTTCATTTCTTTTATAGATGATTATTCGAGTTATGGTTACTTATACCTAATGGAACATGAGTTTGGAACCTTTGAAAATTTCAAGAAGTATAAGGCTGAAGTTGAAAACCTATTAGGTAAAATAATTAAAACACTTTGATCTGATCCAGGTGGAAAGTACATGAATTTAGAATTCTAGGACTATATGGTAGAACATAACTCTCAGCACTTGGTACACCTCAGTTGAAAGATGTATCAAAAGGGAGAAATAGAACTTAATGAGATATGGTTTGTTCTATGATGAGTTATCTCAATTGCCTAATTCGTTTTGGGGATATGCAATAGAGACTACAGTTCACATCTTGAACAATGTTCCCTCGAAGAGTGTTTCTAAAATAGCTTTCGAGCTTTGAAGGGGGCATAAACCGAGTTTATATTACTTCAGAATCTAAGGTTGTCCTGCACATGTGTTAGTGACAAATCCTAAAAACTTGGAACTTCGTTCAAGACTATACCAATTCGTTGGTTACCCTAAAGAAATGAGAGATGGTCTATTCTATGACCAACAAGAAAATAAAGTGTTTGTATCGACAAACACTACATTTGTTTAGAAAGACCAAATGAGAGATCATAAACTATGAAGCAAAATAATATAAGACCGGACCGCGAAATAGTAACCACTAGATGTAACAACGTTGACTAGTAAGGTTTCTATTGGGGACAATGTCGAGTGAGGAGCTGGGGCCATAATATTACAAGATGGAATTCACTCATTCCCAACTTTAGGGTAAGTAGAAGAATATTTCCTTCAATGGTGTCTCCGGGACTTGAACAAATGGTTCTACCATCTCATTGGCCTGAGAGAGATTTCTTTTTAATAGTTGGACCATAAATAGGTTGTTCATTAAAGGAGTACTGGTACTTAAGGATACCAAGGTAACCCAAGGGTAAAACGATAATTTGATCCAGTTGGTGTTACGAACACTCATAAAGTACAAACTTGTCGCTGGGTCTATATTCATAGACACATAAATATATCTACAGTGAGAAGAGTGCAACTGTGAGTCTTTAATGAATTGTACCCACAATTAGCGGATATTGATTAGTTTGGTTAATGAGTTTAGCATATTAATCTCATATCGTTGGAGCTTCTAATCTATAGGTCTATAAGGTCCCCTTATTAGCTTGCTAAAGGATATTAATAAGGAATGATTTGAATAGCTCAAATCAATTGAGAAAATCATATATTAACATGATTAATATATAATTAATTATATATGTGATTTGTAATTCATATTATGTGAGAGAAATATATTTGAATGAGATTCAAATATTAGATTTATGGGAATTAGATTCCTATAGAGCTGTATATATATGTAATATGTATATGTTAATTAACTCTAATATTAAATATGATTTAATATAACTACTTAATTGATTAATTAATGGTTAATTAATTGATAAAAAAATTTATAAAGAAGTGGATGCATCTAAATATGTGATGTTTATATTTATAATTAACTATGTATATATATATGTGTGTGTGTGTGTGTATGTGTGTGTGGTTATTTAATTGTTATGCTAATTAATTAAATAAAGGTTATTTAATTAATTTAGCACAAGGGTAGAAAATGAAAAACTTGGAGAAGGGGTTAGTTAATCTTTCTCCATATATATTCTTCCTTATGGCCCATTTTAGGGCAAGTTTTTCATTTGGTGAGATTTAACCTAGCCACCAAGAGGAATAAATAAATAAATACCTCTCCTACTCTCTAAAAGAAATACCTCTTCCTCTTCCTCTTACAATTGTTGGATACCACTTATCCAATTATTGGAATTCCTAAGAGAATAAAAAATTTATTCTTTTGATCGTGTTCAAGATCATTTGAGGAGACATTTATTTGAAAAGCTAGAGGAATATTTTCGAGGCACGGGAGTCTACAAAGGTAAGAACAATTCTTTCTCCTTGTTTTTCTATCGTTAAAGCATGCTTATATGATGTTTATCCCATTTATGCTCTGTCTAGCATGTTGTTTTTATTTCTCATAAAATGTAAAAACTGAATGCAAGATGGTCCTCACGCTTCCGCTCGGGATTCGATTCCCAACAATTGGTATCAGAGATGGTTTCTTTCATTTTGTTTTTTCACATTTTTTAAACAAAATCAATTTAGAAAGGTGGATTTTAAATCTACATTTTGAATGTGATGTTTGTGAAATTGGATGTTTACAAATTTTGGCACTTAGTTTACGTTTTAATATGATTAAAATGTAAAGGCCCGTTGTATCTTTGGGTACCGTGTCGATCGAGGAGCAAGAGTTGCTGAAGAGATGGGTGGAAAACAAGCCAAAACAGAGCTGAAACAGTACTAGAATGGGGCTTTTGGTTAAAGTGCCAACCTAAGCACCGTAATGCGTTGGCTGGCACTCAGAAGTTTTGAGCGCTACACTGCGATGTCCTACAGTAAAAGACTAGAGTGCAGCGGCGCTCTCCCTAAGCGTCTTTGCATGCCAAACATGCAAAGTGATGGTGGAGGTGACAGTTGTAGCGATTTTGCCCTATTTTTGCCTTATTTTAGTTTACTTGAGTTAATTAGGTTAATATATATTAATTTAATAAATTTTAGGGTGCCAAAATTTTGTCTAATTTTTGTTATTTAATTTATTATGCATTGAATGTATGTTTAAATTAATGTTTTAAATTTATATTTCATAATGTATGTCATATAGATTCAAAATCCCACATGAGGATAAACATATTCATGCATCATGATTAAGTATAAGTATTATATTTTATGTATGCATAATTTAATTAGCATGTTCATGCATCATAATATAAGTGTTATATTATAAGGATCTATGATTACATTAAGCATGTTCGTGTATCATACAATGTTATAAGTGTTATAATGTATGGTGGATTGATGAATGTGGATGATTAAATTTTCATGGATGGCAAATATAAATGTTATATTTTTCCAATGAAAATGAAATTTTCATTGAGCATGACACCACTTAGATAAATATCAGCGTTATATTTGATCGACGTCATTAGATGAAAATTATGGGTTTTAATACGACATTAATATATAGTGTTATATTTTTTATTGGGATAGATTAAAATTTATAATCAAGAGTTGCATGCAAACATAGGTTCAAATTATTTTAAATGGTTTAAAATTAATTCACGTAAACCTATGTTGGAAGTATTTCTAATGAGATTAGAAATAAGTTAATTTGTTAATTTGTTTTAATAAGATTAAAATGAGTTCCACTAAAAGATTGAATTTAGAAATAATTACCCATAAGGGACCTTTGTCTAAGGAATGCTCTATCTAGGCAGGGGTATTTAAACTGACGAAAAATGGAACACCTCCACCTTGGAATCGACTTGGAAAGTGCTTGGGCAAATATTTTATAAGCATGTAATAGATGATTGATTTTATTAAAGAGTTTAATAAATGAAATGAATTATTGTTGAAAGAATCAATATAAATATTATATTGAGCAAATTAAAAGGACTTAGATAAATTCATTAGCTGGAATTTTAGCTAAGCATAATAAAACCCTAAAATAATGCAATACTTTAATGGGAGAAAATTAGTATATAAGATATATCAAATTTTAGCTCTCACGTTCCTAAGAGTTCACACAATGAGATCCATGCTCGGCTTCGTATCATCTCAGACGTGGCCTCCCTTTGGAAAGTATTTGCATGGGTCAATAACAATGTGAATAGGGAAAGTGTTCAAAGTAAATGGGAGAAAGACATGTGTCAACATATCCTATGGCCTCTTCCATTAGGTTGCACCATGATAGTCCTATGGTCTGCCTGCATGTCGTCCTAAAGCGACCATCCCATCAAAGGGTCTGATGATATGATTCAGAACAATGCAAACTCTAATAATGGATAGAGTTTCTTAAGTTAATCTTCAACAGTTGTCTTTTCTTTTGGTAACCTATTTAAACATACCTCTGGAATCCAAAAATGGCAGGGTCATACTTACGGGATGAATTAAACTAGTTAATGAATCCTTGATCAAACAACGATACCTAAGAACTATAGGAATAAAAGTTATTCTGGTATTAGTAATAAGTTGAGATTGCCTCAATTCAGGGGAAGGATAGCTGATCAAACCTATGATGTATTGTTGCAAAAACTAAATCGATAGTTTAATTAGGGTTCTATGATTACATGTGTTTTTGCTAAATTGATTGGATATTTTGTTTTATGGGTTAAGACAAATATAATAAAATTGTCAATTGTTCGTTATTTTCTTCAACATGTCTTCAACAATTATTTCCTTGCTTAAAAATGAAAAATTAACTAAAGAAAATTATGTGACGTGAAAATCTAACTTGAATACGATTCTAGTTATAGATGATCTACGGTTCTTCGATCCCCGTTTGTAATGCATCTCAAGCGTTGAAGGATGCTTATGACTGTTGGACGAGAGCCAATGAGAAGGCCCAAGTCGATATCTTTGCAAGTCTATCTGACGTTCTTACTAAAAAAACACGAGACCATGAACACTTCACGTCAGAACATGAAGTCCCTCAAGGAGATGTTTGGACAATCGTCCTCTCAGATTCGACACAAAGCCCTCAAGTACGTTTATAACGTGTGCGTGAAGGAAGGTCAATCAGTTAGGGAACATATTCTCGATCTGATGGTCTACTTCAATGTCACTAAGACAAACGGCACGGTCATCGATGAGTAGAGTCAGATATCCTTTATTTTAGAATTTATTCCGAAAATTTTTCTACCCTTCTTAATGCGATTATGAATAAAATAGAGTACACCATAACTACCCTTCTAAATGAGTTACAGACTTATCAGTCTCTTATAAAAATTAAGAGACCGATAGAAAGAGAGACAAATGTTATTCGTTCCAAGAAGTTCCACAAGGGTTCATCCTCTAGAACTAAGTCTATTCCATTATCTTCTGGTTATAAGAAAATCCAATAAAAGAAATGAGGGAAAGGGAAGCCTCCTGCAGCTGGAAAAGGAAAGGGCAAGGACAAGGTGATTGATAAGGGCAAATGCTTCCACTGCAATGGGGATGGTCATTGGAAACACAATTGCCTAAAGTACCATGCTGCGAAGAAGAAAAAGAAGGAAGGTAAATATGATTTACTAGTCCTGGAAACTTATTTAGTGGAAAAAGACCATAATGCCTAGATACTTGATTCATGAGCCACTATTGTTCTTCTTTACAGGAAATTAGTTCCTTCCAGTAACTTAAAGAGGGTGAAATGATGCTTAAGGTTAGAACGGGAGACGTTATTTCAGTTCATGCAGTTAGAGCTGCTAAGTTGTTTTTTGGAAAAAGATTTTTGTTTTTAGAAAACTTACATATAGATCCCAAAATGATGAGGAACCTTGTATCTATTTCTTGCTTAATTGAACAATCTTATTCTATCTCTTCAATGAAACGTTCATTATGAAAAATGGTGTCATGATTTGTTCAGCTAAACTAGAAAACAACTTATATGTGTTAAGACCAACTAAATCAAAAGCACTTTTAAATCCTAAGATGTTTAAAATTTTGAATACTCAAACTAAAAGGCAAAGAATTTCTCCAAATAACAATAATAACTATTTTTGGCATTTGCGATAAAGTCACATAAATCTCAATAGGATCGAAAGATTAGTAAAGAGGAGACTTCTAAGAAAGTTAGAAGATGATTCATTACCTTCATATGAATCCTATCTTAAAGGAAAAATGACTAAAAGACCTTTTAGTGGAAAAGGTTATAGAGCCAAAGAGCCCTTAGAGCTCATATATTAAGATCTTTTTGGTTCGATGAATGTAAAAGCTCGAGGAGGGTACAAATACTTCATTTCTTTCATAGATGATTATCGAGGTATGGTTACTTATACCTAATGGGACATAAGCCTTTAAAAAGTTCAAAGAGTACAAGGCTGAAGTTGAAAACATGTGAGGTAAAATGATTAAGACACTTTGATTTGATCGGGGTGGAGAGTACATGGATTTAGAATTCCAAAACTATATGATAGAATATGGAATTCAATCCCAACTCTCAACACCTGGTACATCTCAGTAGAATGGTGTATCAGAAAGGAGAAATAGAACCTTGTTAGACATGGTTCATTCTATGATGAGCTATGCTCAATTTCCTAGCTCGTTTTTTGGGATATGCAGTAGAGACTACAGTACATATCTTGAATAATATTCCCTCGAAAAGTGTTTCTAAAACGCATTATGAAGGGGGGGGGGGGGGGTAAACCTAGTTTACGTTACTTCAGAATTTAGGGTTGTCCTACACACGTACTAGTGACAAATCCTAAAATGTTGGAACCTCGTTCTGCCAATTTGTTGGTTACCCTAAAGGAACGTATTCTACGATCCTCAAGAAAACAAGGTGTTTGTATTGACAAATGCTACATTCTTGGAAGAAGACCACATGAGAGATCATAAACTACGGAGCAAATTAGTATTAAATGAAAAAGCTACTGAAAAATCAACAAGGGTTATTGATGTAGCCAGTCATTCATCAAGAGTAAATGAAGAAGCCAACACTTCATGTCAATCTCATCCTTCTCAATTTTTTAGAATGCCTCGACGCACTAGGGGTTGTATCACAACCTGACCATGACTTGTGTTTAACTGAAACTCAGATTGTCATACCAGATTATGGCATTAAGGATCCATTGTCCTATAAACAAGCAATGAATGATGTAGCCAAGAACTAATGGGTCAAAGTCATGGACCTTGAAATAAAGTCTATGTACTCTAATTCAATATGGGAGATTGTAGATCTACTTGGAGGGGTTAAATCCATAGCATGTAAATGGATCTATAAAAGAAAGAGAGATGTTGTTCGGAAGGTACAAACCTTCAAAGCTAGACTTGTAGCAAAGGGTTATACTTAGAGGGAAGGGTTGACTATGAGAAAACTTTTTTCTCTGTTGTTATGCTTAAGTCTAGAAGAATTCGCTTATCCATAGCCACATATTATGACTATGAGATATGACAAATGGATGTCAAGACTGCTTTTCTAAATGACAATCTTGAATAGAATATATTTATGTCTCAGCTCGAGGGATTGTAGCCCAAGGTCAATACAAAAAGTTTGCAAGCTAAATCAATCCATTTATGGGTTGAAGCAGACATCCAAATCTTGGAACATTAGATTTGATACTTCAATAAAAAAAATTTGGTTTTGATCAAAACAATGAACTTTGTGTCTACAAGAAAACCATCAATGGTAAAGTAACTTTCTTAATACTTTTTGTGGATGATATTCTCCTCATCGAGAATGATTTAGAGTACCTCACTGATATTAAAAATTGATTGGAAACCCAATTCCAAATGAAAGATTTGGGAGAGGCGTAGTATGTACTTGGGATCCAAATTATTAGGTATTGCAAGAACAGAACGCTGACTTTATCTCAAGCAACTTATATTGACAAGATGTTGACTCAATATTTGATGCAGAACTCTAAGAAAGGGTTTATTACCTTTAAGGCATGGGGTTCACTTGTTTAAGAAACAATGTCCTAAGACACATCAAGAAGTTGAGAATATAAGATGTATTCCCTATGCCTTAGTTGTGGGCAGCATAATGTATGCTATGCTTTGCACAAGGCCAGACATTTGTTATTCAGTGGAAATAGTTAGCAGGTACTAGTCTAATCCATGGTTAGACCACTAGACAGTGGTTAAGAATGTCATCAAGTATCTTAGGAGAACAAGGGACTACAAACTGGTCTATGGGTTTAAGGATTTGATACTTACGGGATACACCGACTCTGATTTTCAAACTAACAAGGACTCTAGTAAATCCATGTTAGGATCGGTGTTTACCCTGAATGGGAGAGCTGTAATATAGCGTAGCATCAAGCAAGGATACATTGCAGACTCCACTATAGAGGCGGAATATGTAGCTGTAAGATTATATCAATTGCAGCGGAAGCTCAAGGATCATCTAAGCATTCAAATTCACTCATTTTGGCAAAATATAAAGCATGCTTTTGCAGAAAAATGAATTTCAAGACATACCTCTTGTAGAACTTCTTCAAAGCTCCATCTCCAACTGCTATCTTCTCCATATCTTGTTGTAGACCACCTCAAGATCTTCCCCACTATTCTCTTGGTGCTATCTTCTCCATATCTTGTTGTTTATGGATTTTAAATGTCTAATCCAATTTTATAACAACTTATAAAACTTTAGACATGCTAAACATCCACAACATACATGAGGCATTCAACATTTAATATAACATTTATATTAAATACGAGAAACCCTAACATGCATACTATATATTATAACAATTATAACATACTTTCAATGTATGTTACATGCTTCCTATAGTAGGATTTTAAATCTAAATGACATACTATATGCACATACAAGATTTATTTAATTATAACATACATCAAATGCATAAATAATTAAACACAGACTGATGTGGTTTTAGTTTTGGCAAAAGAAAAAAAAAAGCAAACAGAAGCCTAACTATTACAAAACAGCTTCCGAACAGCTCCCGAACTGCTCGAATCACTCCAAAAGGAACTCAGGTAGCTTGAACCGGACCCAAATTGTCTGAACTAGACCAGCCAAGAACCATTTGAAGCTGAACCAGACCAGACCACAAGAGAACCGGTCGAACCAGCAGCCCTTGCACATGTTTAACATCTTGCTAAGTCTCATCGTTTAGCAATGACGACCACCTTCTAGCATTTTGCAAGATCGTTTAGTAAATGCTTGATTGTTTAGCACGCGTAAAAAGGTAAACAATCGTTTAATGTCATCGTATAGCATTCAACACATCGCCCAGCTGCCGCGCAAAGGTATGCAATCGCATAGTGCTATTGCATAGCAACTCGACGCATCGCTTAGCTATCGCATAGTGGTAAACGATCACGTAGTGCTATCATATAGCAACTCGACGTATCATTTAGCTCCCGATCAAGGATAAACGATTAAAGTAAGCGATCGCCCAAGGATATCGTATAGCTTTTCATCACTATCGCTTAGTTCTATCGTATAGAACCAAACGATCGCTTAACACAATCATCTAGTGCTGCATGTCATCATTTAGTATCCGCTGTGTAGCTAAACGATCGCTTAGCTCCATCATATAGAACATCATCGCGTCGTTCAGCATTGTAGGTAAGCGATTTGTTTAGTTCTATCTCATAGAAACTTCAACACATTGTTTAGCACTTCGTCTATACAATCGCTCAACGCTATTGCGTAGTACTTCATCGCATCACTTAGAGCACATCGTTGATAAATGATCGTATAGTACCGTCGTATAGTAAATTCAACGTATCATTTAGTTCCTACGCCAAAACTAAATGATTGCTTAATGCTACCGTAAAGCAAATTGAACGCATCATTTAGCTTCTGCAGGTACACGATCGTCTAGCATTCAACATCACAACGACCAGCGCCCATTGTTATACGATTGTCTAGCTTTTCTTCACATCGTATAGCGTCTGGAGCTAGACAATCGTTTAGATACTAGAACCTCAGCGAAGACAAGAATAAAAGCTGATTTTCTGGAACTACAATTCGGCCCCTTCACTTGTTTCTTCGATTTACAGCTTAATTTCAACTTTAATGACTCCAAATAAATTAAAGACTCTTGGGAACACATTAAAGCTCATCAAGCAAGAGCCGATTACAAATTTAAATGAGAAATTAAAGAGAATTATACAGCCAAAACTCAGAAAACCATATCAGTGCATCAGTTTCATATTTCTCATATAAAACACCCACCAAACCAAAATTAAACCGAATTGAATGCTTATTTGATGCTCTGATACAAATTGTAAGATTGTATCAATTGTAGCGAAAGCTCAAGGATCATCTAAGTATTCAAATTCACTAATTTTGACAAAATATAAAGCATGCTTTTGCAGAAAAAATTGGTTTCAAGACATGCCTCTTGTAGAACTTCTTCAGAGCTCCATCTCCAGTTGCTATCTTCTCCATATCTTGTTGTAGACTACCTCAAGATCTTCCCCACTATTCTCTTGATGCTCTAGATTGAGTTGTAGAACTTAAAACAAGCTTAAATCAAGGGATGAAGGAGAAAAGCTCACTACAGCAACCTTGTTAAAGAACCATTCTTCAAATCGAATTTTCTCTCAAAAATTTGTAGATTGCATGCCCGATTTTCACACCAATCTTCTCGTTATATTGCAGATCAACATGCAAAGAGAAGAGCTGCATGAGTTGCAGCTCATGCTTGGAGAAGACAAGGCAAATATATTGCTTCATGTGTGAGTTAGTTCAAAGATGGATAATGGAAAAAAAAAAACCATTTTTCCATTTAAGTGCTTTAGTTTTTCAATTTTTCAATTTTATCTAAAAATCAAATTTTGATTTTAAAAATGAAAAATTAATTAATTTCATAAATTAATTATTAAATAAAACTTAATTAATTTAATATCAAATATTAAATTAATTTTAACACATATCCATCTTTATATATTTAAATCATATTTTAAATATATAAATTTTCCTATTCTAATTCTAAAATTAAACATAATTATATCTCATATAATTACTAATTCCCTTAATTCTAATTTGAACGTTTCAAATTAACTTATCACGCTATTTTAGAGCTAGTTCGTTACGAGCTAGTAGGGGACCTCGCAGACCTATAGATCATGGCTATAACGATCCGAGATTTATTGGCTAAACTCATTAGACCAGATTAATCTCCATTCGTTAACTAATGGGTCATTCCACTAAGCCCATAGTTGCACTCCCCTCACTGTAGATATATTATGTCCACATGATTTAACCATAATCAGCAAGCCGACCCTTCACAGGTTGTTCGTAATAATGGTTGGGTTAAATATCTGTTTTACCCCAAGATTACGTTTTATTCCTCAAGTCCCTACTGATCTCTTAATGAAAAACTGGTTTGTGATTCAATCATCAAACCAAACTCTCTCAGCCCAGTGAGAGGGTGGGGCCTCTTGTTCAAGACTTGGATTCAGTACTTGAGAGAACAACCTTTCTCTTATCCCTAAATCGAGTAGGTTTGAACTTCTTCTTGTACCTTATGTCTCCACCTATTTATCCGATCTTACCCCTGAAATGAGAGTCTTATTGAGTCGGCGTTGTTGAGCCAATCCTCAACTATGAAAATCTAAGGGCAATCCTGAATAAACAGAAGTTCATAGTTAGCTCAGGATTAAGATCGAGTTACCTAGGTCATCGAGGTGAAATAGTCAGTCTTAAACAGTAAACAACGTTATAAAGTAAGAGTGACTTATTTCTTGGTCCTGATCTTATGAAAACTCATTGCATAGGACGCCCCCACTCCCTCATGTCATAATATGTATGAATTAGGATCACATCGTATATAGCACTTTACAACTCTTTGTAACAACTACAGAGTAGGCCGCATCCAATGGTGTTACCAGAATAAGGTACCCAACCTCATTCATGTACCATAGATCATTTTGACTATTTACTCGAAACCGATCCACTCTATATCTCCACATAAATTCAAGTACTCATACAATAGTCATGGGTCTTAATTTATTAGAATTTTAGACTTTCATATAATTTATGAGATCAATAACAAGTATATTGATAATAGAAAATGTTTATCATTTTACAAACTACGAGTTTTTAGGACATAAAACCCAACAGTAGCTGCTTGTGAAGTAGCAAAGGGAGTCGTTTGGTTCAGGAAGTTCCTAAACGATTTGAAAGTGGTTCCAAATATTGACTTGTCCATCATCTTATACTATGATAACAATGGGGCGGTAGCCAACTCTAAAGAACCTCGCAGTCACGAGCGAGGAAAACATATTAAAAGGGGGTATCACCTGATACGGGAGATTGTTCAACAAGGAGATGTAATCATCACAAATATCTCTTTGGGCACAATATTGCTAATCCATTTATGACGGATCTCTCGGCTAAAGTTTTTTAGAGTCATCTAAAGAGTCTAGGTCTGCGAGACATATACATTGTATAATTTAGGGCAAGTGGGAGATGTGTAATGGGTATTAGAATGTCCTAGTTTATTTGATTTATATACCATTCCTGTTACTATAGTGATATTATGTACATTCCACTAAATAGAATTTTAGTTTAAGTAGAAATTTGTTAGGTTTATGCCCTAAAACTCGTAGATAGTAAATGTAGTTAATTGATTGCCATCAATAAAGAGTTATCGATGTTATTTCATCAATAAAGAATTATCGGTTGTGTTGTATTCTTTGTCTTAATAACCTTAAATCCAATAAACTAATATCCTAGGTTGTCTTATGAGTCTTGAATAGTATATCGAGACATACGGGGATCAATATTCAAGATACAACCTAAAGGGTTTATAATATAGGGATAAGGATGGGTACTTTACCATAGTAACACTATGGAAATGATCCACTTTGTATCTGATACAAACGCAACAATCCAACATGTCCGTGTAGGTGACATGTGAGTGAGGGTATCCTATATAATGAGTTTGCATAAGACTAGACCGTGAAATAGTAACCATTAGATGTAACACGTTGACTAGTTAGGTTTCTATTGGGACAATACCGAGTGAAGAGCTAGGACTATAATATTACAAGATGGAATTCACTCCTTTCCAACTTTAGGGTAAGTAGATGAGTGTTCCCTTCAATGGTGTCTCCGGGACTTGAACAAAGGGTCTTACTCTCTCATTGGCTTGAAAGGGGTTTCTATTTAATAGTTGGACCATAAATAGGTTGTTCATTAGAGGTGCATTGGTACTTAAGAATACAGGGGTAACCCAAGGGTAAAATGGTAATTTGACCCAGTTGGTGTTACAAACACTCGTGAAGGACTAATTTGTTGTTATTAGATTATATCTGTGGACACGTAAATATATCTACAATGAAAAGAGTGCAGTTGTGGGCCTTTAATGAAGTATACCCACAATTAATGAATATCAGTTAATTTGATTATGAGTTTAGCCAATTAATCTCATATCGTTGGAGCTTCTGATCTATAGATCCATAAAGTTCTCTTGTTAACTTGCTAAGCGATATTAATAAGGAATAATTTGAATAGTTCTAATCAATTGAGGAAATTGTGTATTAATTCGATTAATATATAATTAATTATAGATGTGATCTATAATTCACATTATGTGAGAGAAATATAGTTGAATGAGATTCAAATATCAGATTTATGGGAAGTAGATTCCTAAAGAGTTGTATACATATAAATATGTGTGATTTATATGTTAATTAACTCTATATTAAATATGATTTAATATAGTTACTTAATTGATTAACTAATAGTAAATTAATTGATTAAGAAATTTTACAGAGAGGTGGATGCATATAAACATGTGATGTTTATATTTATTAATTAACTGTGCATATATATATATATATATGTGTTAAATTAGATTTAATATATATAGTTATTTAGTTGTTTTGCTAATTAATTAAGGTTATTTAATTAATTTAGCACAAGGGTAGAAAATGAAAGACTTAGACATATATATTCTTCTTTATAGCCCTTTTTAGGGCAATTTTTTTATTTAGTGAGATCTTAACCTAGCCACCAAAAGAAAAGAAAAGGAAAAAAAAAAAAAAAAAACCTATCATACTATATGACAGAAATACCTCTTTTTCTTCCTCTTCCAATTGTTGGATACGACTTATCCAATTATTGGAATTCCTAAGAGAATAATAAGATTCTCTTGTAGTCGTGTTCGAGAATGTTTGAGGAGACGTTCGTTTGAAAAGCTAGAGGAAGGTTCGCGAGGCACGGGAGTCTACAAAGCTAAGAACGGTTCTTTCTCTTTGTTTCTCCATCGTTAAAGTATGCTTATATGATGTTTATCCCATTTATATTATGTTTAGCATGTTGTTTTTTTTGTAAAATGTAAAATCCGAATGCAGGATGGTCTTCAAGCTTCCACTCGGGATTCGATTGGATTCTCAACCGAAGATTCACTGAGAAGCAGGAAGGAAAAAAAGATGAAAAAAAAAAAAGAAAAAAAGAAAAGAAAGAAGACAAATTCTGAAACTCGAAACTCACTTGTGATGGTAGTGCTGCTGACTGGAGTATGAGACGGTGGGAAAAGGGAGGAGAATGAGAAGAGAGGAGAATGGATGAGATGAGAGAGAATTGAAAATATTGGAAAATAAAAAACGTGTGAGAGAGAGAAAGTTAAATGAAATCATTACTTTATTTTATAGAAGTGTCAGTGTACCCATGGCTTTTGTTTAAAACTATATTCATTAACAAGGGTTTAAAAGAAAGATTCTCGTATCGGGCACGGTAATCAATCCAACAATCACTCTATTCAGGATTCTTGTTCTTTCATTTTTGCTCTTTCTACTCACAGATTAGCAGCTTAGGCCTATAGCGGCAGTACGATTTATAGTTGATCGTTTACAACATCGTCGTTCTTGAGGATGGTACTATGATTCACTCACTCTATTTCCGATCTAATCATAAAAAGCTAATTTTTCAAGAATTTACTTTGATAAATTTCGATTTTCGACTAACTCAGCACTAACTCTTCGATATATTTCTTGTGGGAAGTATCCCTGATCTCATTGATAACGAGTGAGCTCAGAACACAGGATAGGAAAATCAGCCTCGAGGCTAACTACTCCTTTTTAAGCTCAAGGAAGAAAATCGAGCCTAGCTTTATTTTCGAGCCATCAATAACAACTAGATTATCAACGGATCCAGCTACCCTTTCAAGAGGTCTAGCTTTTCTTTCACACCCGCTTTCGACCATCCAATTCTTTTTCTAGTCATAGTCACCATTTTGTTATTACCACTACGGGCTGGGAATTGGAGCTTTAATTTTTTAAATACTCGGTCGGTTCGACGAAAATCGATGGTTTTCCTTGTTCGACCACCGACCAGTCGGTTTAGTTAAAACAAAAACTAAACTTCGACTATCCCTCATATAAAACTACCTGATTAACGTCAGTTCAACCGATTTCGGTCGTTCAACTCGATTTTTCGGACTCTTTTGCTCACCCCTACTCCATACAAATCGACTTAAAAACTTAAAGGCACATAGAGATATTTGTTATAGGACAATATTTGGGTAGATACCAAGTTGCACATTTCTTTATACATCCCATCAAATTATCTTATTGTAATTTATTATATGAAAATTTCTTCTTTGTGAAATATTTTAATTCATTATTTGTGTGTGATGAAAATGAGATGTACAAAGATAAATGCATCTATCTTTGATGCATCTAAATATATTATTTTATTAGAGACAATTCAAGTTAGTTTTCGATTTTTTTTAAAGTATTAATTTTCTATTATATTTGTCATTGTAATTTGCATGTTTTACACGTTGGGACAATTATTTCACTCTTTAGCCAAATATACTATGTGCGAGTTTTCATTTTTCGCTCTATTCATCTTCTTAAACTTTCTTTTCTTTCTATTTATTGATTCAATCTTTTTTTTTTTTCCTTAATAATGATGTATATATTTTAAGTTTTATGTTTTTATTTGAATTGGTTCAAACTAAATTGATGGTAGAAGAAATCAACGAAAAAAATTGTTTCTTTTCTATTCTCAACGATAATGTTGAAGTTGGATGATTCAATAGTGTGTTGTGAACCCAAGAGAGAGAGGGACGTAAGGTGAGTAAGTAAAGGAAAAATTATTCGAAAAGGTCATCATAATGCAACTAACAATTTTGTATGATTAAATGTATGAGAGAAAAATGGCAAAAAAAAAAAAAAGATATTTTGAATTTGTATAATGTGATTATCTATTGGCATGTAGTTTTCTAAAACAATATTCTAGTTATTAATAAGAGGGAGTTGACCACCTCAAATAATTTTAAGTTAAAGTATCATTTTAGTCTCTATACTTTAAAGTTTGTGCAATTTTAGGGTCTGTTTGGTAGAGAATCTGAAAACATAAATTTAAAAACAAGGGATTAAATGAAAGCTGAGTTGTATTTCATATTTTCAAATATGTGTTTGATAGCAAAATGAAGAAATTGAATTCTAATTTAAAAAATTGCAAATTCTTGTAGTTACCCACTAAATATTAGTTGACAATAAACTAATAATAATTTATTTACGAATATGGTTTTGTGTCAGAAGATTGTATAATTATTATTTTGTAATATTATGTAATGTCTAGGATAAATTGAAACTTTTGTCCCTAGGTTTTATGGTTTATAATTAGAATTTAATCCTTTAGTTTAATAAAAGCTTCATAAATAGTTCCTATGGTTGGGACTATTTAAGAGGATTTAATAAACCATAAAAACTATATATGAAGTTATATCAAACCATAAGAACTCAATTCTGAATTTTAAAGTCATATGGACTAAATTTTAACTGTATCCAAATTATAGGGACCAAATTTGAAATTTAATCTAATTTATAATAATTACATAATACATATTTTAATATTTAAAAAAAAAATTGAATTGAGTTTATAACCTGACATACTATATTTCTAAATGTTTTTATCTTTAGTTAATATAATTTTGTATTAAAAATTTTAAAATTCAAATTCTGGATACAATGAAAATATAAAAATGTTGTTTTCAGAATTTACACTATTTGGATCAAAGAATCCGAAAATAATTTTCAACAACAGAATTCGGGTTATCTCTCAAACACATATTCACTGAACTCAGTGAATCTGGAAACATAAAACATAATCTGAATTGTGAGCAAAACAGGCCTTTAGTTTCTATATTTTAATATCTTAAATTTAGTATCTACTTCCTGTTTACTATTAATTTTCCTCAAAACGTTTTTGTTATCCATTAACATTTTCACTAGAGGTGTACATGAGTTGGGTTGGGTTAGGTGAGTTGGGTTGGGTTAGGTTGGGGGAATTTTTGGACCAACCCTAAAATTCATGTTGGTCGGGTTGGCAACCTAAATTAACCGAATAAGTCTCCAACCCAACCCTTAATATTCGAACCCAACCTTTAAAATTTGGGTTGGGTTGAGTTGGGTTGTCGGGTTATTTCTTTTTTTCTTTTCTTTTTTATTACTTTTTTTATTAACTTAAAATACTTAAATTTATTTACAACACATACTAATAATTAAAATTTCACAAAACTCAAATGGTAAATATCAAAATCCCAAGATATCTATTACAAATTTCATACAAACATCATAAAAATATATATGGGTTATATTTATAAGTTGTAATATATATATATATTATTATTGGAAATTCGGATTGGTTTTGGTCAACCCAAAATTTTAAAAGTACTAACTCTACTCAGTCCTTACAATTTGGGTTGGATAGTTCAGATTGTTTGGATTTTCAGGTCATTTGAACACCCCTAATTTGCACTATAAATTTTGAATACATATTCATATATTATATTTCATTGCATGAAATACTGTTATTACGTAGCCAATTTCAATAAAAAAATTAATTTTGAAGACTAAATTTAAAATATATAAAAAACATGAGGACTGAAATTGAACCTTTAAAAATCTAGAAATTAAAATTAAATAAACTTCAAAACACAGCACAATTATATTTCAGCCAAAATTTTATTCAAAGTACGGAATTCACATTTAATGAAATATTTACCAACTGGAGGACTCATTTAAGCCTTGCAAGAAATTGAGATTTCAAGTTTTTTTCAACTAAAAATCTAAAGGGTACACTTGCAACAACTGTATTGAATAGTGATGAATTTAGAGGTGCAAATTAATTTTCGTTTAGATTATACAAAAATTTTCTTTCCTTTTGTTTTCTTCTTTCCTCTCAAGGAAAGTAAACCAATCTCTCACAAGACTTGGTGTCAAGGATTTATAAAAAAAATTTGATAAAGAAAAATGAGGGGTAAAATTGGTAAAATGCACACAAAAAATCTTTGCATTAAAGATTCAGTAAGCTATATTTAAGATATTTGAAACTTTTTTACCATTTTATAGTCACATACCACAAATTCCCAAAAAAAAAAAAAAAAAAAAATCCTAGATGGGCTTGATATGAGCAGTATGTTCATAGAAAAAAGCCCAAACTTTATTTGATGGAGCAACTCTAAAATCAATGCCGAAAAATAAAATAAAATAAAGAGCTGACAAGATAAATAACAAATTTTAAAGTTTCATTTAGAATAGTAAAAAAATTTCAAATTATAAAAATAACCAAACGAATTAGAAAAATTAAAAGAATAATGTCCTTTTAAAAACTATTTAGGAAAGTAAGGTTGTTTTCAAACTATTTGTAAAAATATTGTTGTTATTTTTTTTTTTAATAACTCGAAGGTCGAATTTTGAACCTTCGACCTTGCCCTTTCTTTTTTTTTTCTTTTTTAATTATTACACATTCCACCTTCTTTCTTTCTTCCTTTTTTTTTAATTTTTCATTTTATAAAAACAATTTCTAAAAATATTTATTATTTTATTTAAACTCTAAAAAGAATAAATTAAAAAAAATAATATCTCATAAAAAAAAAAATTATATATCTCATTTATATAAAAAATAATTACAAAAATCAATGTGTCCCACAGGCGGACGTCGTCGATTTCGAGCTGGTTGTCATCGTCGACTTCGAACTTGAGGTTGCTCGGGTTCTTCTTGATGTTGCTCTAGTATCTCTGTAGCCGCTTCATAATATAATATTTATTATGCTCTCACACGACCCGACCATGTCCATGCATGTATGAAGACGAAGGATCGGCCCCTGAGTCATAATGTCCTAAACCAAATGCTGGTGTCATCATCATCGGACTAACATAATTAACTCTGTGTCTGCATCATAGGGGCCAACTCTTCCACATTATGTGCAACCTCATCAAACTCATCTCTTCTAAACAGGTCCTCTACATTTAAGTGTTGGTGGAGGAACAATAGGTATATCGTACATATAATGAATTTCCTCCATAATAGCTTTGTTGTTCACTACATATAACAAAGAACTGGTTCGAATCAATTCGCACACCTCACGGAGTCTACTGTTGTTCGTTCTGTGAATTATAAAACATTAGACATATTTAAAATAAATTAAATTAAAATTAATTAGATAATATTCATTCAATTTACCAGATGACCCACAGCTGCTCTTTGACGACTGACGTAGTGCCTTGTGATATTATTATACCAATGAATATATTCTGGAGTGACATCTGTGTCAAACTGTTCAAGAGAAACCCCCACTGCAATAAACCTTCAAAATGTGCAACTCACCAATGTGAAAACATATGAGAGGACATACCAATGTGATGCCACCAATCTCCAGTCCTTAGGTCAATATCATGTCGTATAGGTTCAGTATTACAAGGCGATGGGATATCCTGCTGAAAATCGAATTGTCTCATCACCTTGTCAGGAAGATGCCACTCACCAATGTGAAAACATATGAGAGGACGCATCGTCCGCCATATGTTTTGACCATTCGTACAAAAATTAGGCAAAGTATGCATAATAATTTTGTACGGCTCCCAAATAACCTGAAACACAAAATATTATATTAGAGAATATTAAAGACAAATACAATAAAAATGTGTATAAAATGATCAATTAGGCTAAGTGTAATGTACCTGTTTAGGTTGAAGCAGATCAAACATGTATCTATACTGGCTGACTACATGTGTGGCTGTCCTAGTCACAAAAAATTTGTCTCTCCACCTAAATTTTTAAATTGATAATTTAGAATTTAAATTAACTAGATCACTGATATAAAAATTAAATTGAATTAAAACAACATACCGAGAATCGTAGACTCGTCCAACTAACTAAGCATCATTAATATGTTGTAGCTGTGGAGCCATTGCTGGAAATCGCTCCCAAGCCCATAGTTGCAAAAGTATGAGAGGCCTAGTTATCTCTCGAACCTCAGGTCTTGTTGCTTTGCATAGTTGTCTATACAACCATACTAAGCATGCTCCACCCCACGAATACCACCCCATATCATGGAGGTTAACTAACAGTGGCAGGAACATCAAGTGAACAAAATGACTTGATTTATCTGAAAACAGGCTTCCACCCATCATTTGTAGTATATATGCTCGTGCATATCTTATGATGGTTTCCTCGTCTGCATCATCTGTGAGCTCACGAAATTGTGTTCCTAACCATATTAAACTTAACCTCGATCCTTTAATCTTGTCGGCAGGTGGGGTCGCACCGAGGTACAGTTGACAAACTTCTAACTAGTCATCGTACATCACTCCGGTGACCGGCTCACCGTCAACAGGTAACCCAACAATACTTCTATGTCTTGTAGAGTGATAGTGCACTCTCCAATAGACATATGAAATGTATGCGTCTCCGGCCTCCGTCTCTCGACCAAGGCTGTGATCAGATGCCAGTCCAACTGAATAAATCCTAATCTGGCAACCCTATATAATCCATATGTGCACAGTAGCGGTAGTATTCGAGGGTGGAGTGGGTAGTGCGCTAGAAAACTGTCTCTCGATGCCTGCAAGATATTTCTCCAGTAGTACGATCTCGCCATACAACAGATGATCGATGAATGGACTGGTCGTACAAAATATCGAGATCAATAGGTCCTGGGTTTAAAGCCATGATCTGAAAAAAAAAAAAATATTTATTTCTCAATTAAAAAAATATTTGTTTCTCAATTAGAAGAATAATGTACAACTTAATTAAAAGAATAATGTACAACTTAATTAGAAGAATAATGTACAACTTAAATAAAAGAATAATGTACAACTTAATTAGAAGAATAATGTACAACTTAATTAAAAGAATAATGTACAACTTAATTAGAAGAATAATGTACAACTGTATAATAAAAAAAAATTGAATATACAATAAAAGATAACTGGGTGAAGGAAATCTCGCTAATTTTGTGATAATGTATATTAGGGTGGTCGGAGGTTGAAGTTTCGACATACATAAGTCGAAACTTCAACCCTCGACAAGGAATAAGTGGGTAAAGGAAATCTCGCTAATTTTGTGATGAGGATCTCGCTCTAGAAGGGAATCTCGCTAGAAATGTGGGTTGAATCTCGCTGGTAAGGTGAGCATCGCTAGGAAGACAGTTGTTAAAGAAATGCTTGATCTCGCTCATAATTGTCTTCACTTTATTTACTTTCCATAGAAATATATATAG